>NW_015505578.1:874855-885325 GCF_001515645.1 Sinocyclocheilus grahami
GATAGATAGATAGATAGATAGATAGATAGATAGATAGATGGATAGATAGATAGATAGATAGATAGATAGATAGATAGATAGATAGACAGACAGACAGACAGCTATAGATAGCATTTTGATAAAACTGCATCTACCCAAAATCAAACTTACTTTACTTGCAGGCTAAGACAAGGTGATGTTCTTCAATGAACTCTAGGTGTTGGCCACCGAAAAAAGCAGCAAAAACATGTTTCAGGTTCAATTGCTTGTACCTTTAAACAAAGCAGGGGTCCCCCACAGGACTGTTTCTACAAATAGGGTAGTGTACTTATTGAACAACAAATGCATTTATATGCCTCATTATCATTTACCAAAAATATGTAAAACATCTGGGCTAGGGCCTTCTAATCTGATAAAAATATAAAATATTCAAATCACTACTTATAACAACCATACCATGAAAGATAAATGACTCACGCAAAGTTAGAACAGTTTTGTGTTAATCTTCCCTACAAAATCACCCAGAAATTATGAGTTTGAATGCTGGTCCTGAACCTAAAGTTTTGAATCCCCCTGAACAGTGGCCTGAAGGTAAGGCAAAGCCTGCATTCCTCTTATCAGCTGGACTCTAGCCAGACTGTGGCTGTTACGCAGTTTTCTTTCTCTCTTGCCATGTTTTTCTGTCTCCTTCTGCACAAAAGCATATAAGACGGCAACATTTGCTGCAACTGAAGCTTTTGAGTGTTTACTGGGTACTGAATGTGCCTACATGAAGCTGAACTATATCAGCTTTAGCTTGGAAGGTCATAGTTTTGATGAGACAATCAATCAAGGAGTTCTTATGATTGCACAACTTCATACAGGCACATAAAACGTTCCTAACCTGCCTCCTCACCGCCCTTGTCTCATCTTTGTTTCCTTATCTATATTCAGGGCTTCCGGCAAAGGCACAAACAGCCATTATAGAGCTGAAAAGTAATAAATCAGTTGCAGTGCACAATTCTCTGTTGCTGAAAACCTGTATGAAGGTAAACAACATGGAGAAGCAACTGAACGGCATGTTGACTTACAAACCCCTTATCTCATAAATTCTTAACTGGGAATAGACCATGAAAACCTCTAGCTAATGTTTAACTTGTGAAGTAACCACAGAGGCTTTGTTTTCTCCATGACAATGGGAGCTATGACCACTTCACTCACTCATAAAGATGAAACCACCTCACCTGTCTCATTCAGCCCATATAACGCCATGGGCAACACCATCAAAGAGACTGAATGAAACTAGTGCTATATCTCACCCTGGGTGAGGTCTTGAACTGCACAAGGAACCAATTTACAGGCATAATAGAAAAGGTGATACTCTGAAACAATAGTCTTCACACAATAATTTAAAAGAAGAAAAAATTCAAGCAAGCCATTATCTACCAAGCCATCTTTTGTAACACCCATGTGGTTATCTAGACTAATGAAACTATTGTGATAGACTGGTATCACATCTATTTTGCCCAAAAAAAAATTAAGATTTGATTATAATTTCATATGCATTTACTCGTCCTTATGTTGTTTCAAACATGTATGACTTTCTTTATTCTGTGAAACATAAAATAAATATATATTTTAAAGGATGTTTCAACTGTTTTTGTCCATATAATGAAAGTCAGTGTGGTCCAATGTTTGTTTTGGACAATGTTGACTTTCATTTTATGGACAGAGAAATATATGGAGACATTTTTTAAAAGTATCTTCCTTTGTGTTCCACAGAAGAAATAAAGTCATTAAAGCTATATAGAAATGAAAAAAAAGACAAAAGTGTGTAATAAAATTACAGAAAAATACACTAAAATAAAAAATTTAAAAAAGCTAATTCAAAATATTAGTAACTATAATAGCATAGGTACATGGTTAATTCGATATAATTGGGCCATTTTTCCCATTTATCTCAATGGCCAAAAATGCCTGAATTCACCCTAAAAAATACTAAAATAAAAAGAACAAGAATCTGTGAAAAATATATAACATTCTGATAAATGAAATTCATTTGTGACATTACAAAAAATGCACAGGCCAACTCATCTAGATGCAAAGGGCTTCTCAGACAGATTTGGGCGGCCTGTTTTGGCTAATTCACAACAATGGTAGCTTTGTTTGATAGCAGAAATGGGGAGAGGAACCCATCACTTCCTCAGAGCGCTAGTTTCTCAACCAGCCCCCTTTCCCACATGGTTCAGGCCTGTGTGAAACCGACCCTGCAGTCACTGCCGCGGACTGACCGCTCCACCACAGAGAGCACAGGGGACACATTCCTGCAGCGACTCTCACGAAGATTCGGCTCCCCATACCTCCCATTCCCAGAGAAGTTTTTTGTTTCTGTCAGTAAATTCAGGCCCTGCCAACCCTGTATGCAGCACAGCATTTACAAAAGCTCTGAGAGCAGTTTTGGATGCTGAACGTGGGGAAAATGCGTAAACTGCCTTTCATTCCTCAACTGTAAAGGAAGAAGGCAGTCCAACTAAGAATCTGGCAAAGCTGGCCACAGAATTGTGTCATACTGGGCAGTCTAGACTACTTGGCATGCCTCTCGATTAGAGCCACAATGAAACTTGAACATGACCTATGGGACTTTCTCAACCCATGGTTCAAAGTCCTACATATATCGGTGTGTGAATGCATGTGGAATAAATGATACAGACTTGGGTGGGGCTGAGCTTATGGCCCTTTCTTAGATGTGTGAAAATGTTTCAGCCAAAACATGAAGCACAATGAAGAAAATAGAGAGTGACTGATGTAGATTATAAACTAGACAACTTGTTCCTGTTTAAACATTCAGTTCAGAGAATCAACATATTGTACAGGTGTATTGTTAAACTAAACCAGAACATTATCAGCATGTTTCTTTCAGGGCATGTAGGGTAGATAGATAGAGTCACAAGATTGTGTTAGAGGGCATGCTGGTTGTCTCTGGGGGTTGAGATGACATGCACATGTCTCACATCTGCTGCAGCAGAGGATGACAGCTGGTTTGAGGTACTTACTGTTTGAACATCTTCTCCATGTCTTTGATCTGCTTCCTCGAGAACTCCTTGAACTCGGTGTAGGGGTTGAACACCTTCATGCTGGGCTGCTGGTGTCCACCGATGCCGTCGTTCAGCTCGCCGCGCCGCTGCAGCTTGGCTCCCAGCTCTGAATCCGCGCTGGCCGTGGCCGCTTTCTCGTGCGCTCCGTTCTCGTGAGCCCCGTCCAGGGCCACCGGGTCGTGCTCGCCCTCCTCGATCTGCAGCCTGCGGCTCAGCTTCGATGACAGCTCGTCCGTTGCCATTTCGCCTTATTCTGAAATCTGACTACTATCTACGGGGGAAACACGCAAAATGCTGCAAAGAGCGCAGTCCGTACAAAGGTTCAGTGCGTTAAATCCAGATTCTGTTTAGTATTTGGTTAAATACGTTTTCATATGCAAATCATCCGACTTCTAGCGGTGTGAAGGATACGCGGCTGTAAGCCCAGGGATTCAAACGGACAGCGCTCGTGCGTGTGATGACGCCTCCGCGATCGCTGACGGTAAAATAAGCGCTCGTGGTGCGCGTGCAGCGAGATGGACACAAAACCGCTTCACGACGCCACGCCTTTTAAAGAGACGCGCCGGACACAAAAGATCACTTATGATACAAAACCCTAGATGTGATACCTTTTGTTATTACAATAATCTCACCGCAGAAGTGTATTGTTTCTAGTTTTTAATATATATAGGCTAGCTATTTGGGAAATTACGTCATTTGTTTGTCATTAATATATTCATGACCGAAGACATAAGTGAACTTCTTTGTCGACCTGTTCCAAAGATTAGGCTATATTGAGCTGTCAAATAATTACATTAATTTGATAGGCAATTCGGCATGCTTGCGTATTTATTTATGTAATATCGATGAGTAAACTGACCTCAGTTATTATATCTTGTGACTAAATGTTGACAACTAATGAAGTATCTAAAAGGAATGATCTTTCTTGTTCTCGGTAGACCCACACGGAAGCTATGCCTGCATAGAGTTCAGGAGATTTCCACTGAATTTCCTCAAAACACTTGTCGTACATTAAGTCGTAGTCATTCATCACCTCTTGCATGTATATTGTTTCATTTATTTATTTTTTTATATTAAATGATCCATATTTCTGCTAATCTGATTATGTTTTCAATGGGTGTACTAGCTTGAGCTGTATAGCACATTTGACTATAAAATTATTTCCACACAATTCATCAGATCTTTCTTTAAAATAAGTGCTGAAAAACACCTAACAGATTCTGTTTGTGTGGTGTGAGAGACACATTCAGGTATTAAAGATAAAAATAACTTTTCTTTCACAAAAGCGTGAAATTGTGTTCATGTGGGTATACAGGCCTGTGTGCTGCCAGTTATATGTGAAATATCAGCATAAGATCTGAAGCGATCAGCTGAGTGACTAAAGGCTGATTCATGAAACAGGAAGCCACACACACACACACAGACTTACACACTTTGTCTCTATCTGAGACATCCCCTCTAGCTAGAGGAGGGGCTGCACTCACTACCTGCGTTCTCTCCTTATATGGAGAAAGAAAGACATGTAGGATTTCACCACTGAGAGAAAGGAGTGTTTAGTTCATCACACCTCTCCGAGGAGCTAATGTGATCTGGCATGCCGTAATACCAGCACACACTGAAAATCTTTCCTTTGTGTTGTGTGCATGGGGGGAAAAACAGTCTGCATTAAAAGGGCCAGTAGGCTACCCATGGTTCCAGATGGCTGCATTATAAACACACTTTTTTCCCAGAGAAGATTCAGATACAATTATGAGAGCCATAATTCACTAGGGACTCCTCTTACTACTCTCTGTGATGGCCTTTTGCCTGGAGGAAATGTGAACTGTAATCATTCTTGCTTTCTGTACTTTTGTGGGATATATCTGGGTCAGACAAAATAAGCAAGCTGAAGAGAGTAACACAAACACACACAAAGGAATCGCCCCATGTCTCTTTCCATCATTCATCTCGTTTCGTCACCCTGTTGTGTTTTTAAGTATCTCATTTTCTTTCCTTCTCAGACCAATGTGTATAAACAAATAAAAATGTAATAAAAGAAGATAAAAAAAGAAGAAGAATAGAAGCATGAAGTCACTTGTCAGCGATGCAAATCCCAAATCATTTTGTACCTAAAAATCAAAAAAAGTCATGGTAATTTCTGAGATTCTAGGGCATGGTCTCAATGGAAAGTCATGCCATTTTTTTTTACTATGACCTAGAAAAACAAGATTTCACATTATATCTATAAGCTACTGAGGAGTGTGTGTGTGTGTGTGTGAGAGTGTGTGTTGATGTGTGTGTTAGACAGATTGTACAGCCCTCAGCTATGTAGAGCTAGCAGTAAATGAGCATCATGCTAGTCTATATGCGAGCTGTTTGAATCTGGTCCTTGGATAGATGCCCAATCTCATAACAGGCCATTTTCTTTGTGTGAGAATAGAAACAGGAAACCATGCAGAGAAAGAAAGGGTGACTTTGAATGAAAAGGGAAATACAGGCAATTATCCAACACAAATATGTATTGTTATAAAGTATATTATAATATTGCGTTTAAGTAGTGCAGATTGTCAAATCTCTTTGTCAAATATCTATATTTTAAACGTAAAATATGTTTACATTTTTTTAATGTATTGCCTAAATCATACAACAACAACAAAAAACGTTTCTAGCATTACAAAATGTGTCAGACTCCAATTCATGGCAACATAAAAAATTTGCATTCTCAGCGTTTCCACAAGGGGTGCTATAGCTGTCTCATTAGTTTTTATTAGGTCGACATGAATCAGTTTCGACAGGAAATGAAGTTAATATTAGGATGGTGCATGAATTTTTTATTTTTTAAACAAAATAATAATGTGCATGGATGATTTAAAATAAACACTGCAATATTACAAAAAAGAAAAGAATTGTCTGTTTTAATTTGACTGCTTTCATTGTGACATTTTGCTATATAAGGACATCAATTACAATTTTAATGAAATATTATGACATTAAAACTGACTAAATCAGCAAATTAAGTGAAATCTCATGTTGTCTTTGGCTCAATCGCAGTACCCAAGTCTGATTCAGTGTGCGCTTATGGTGATGTGGTCAGAGTGAAGCCGTGTTTGTGTCCGTGAGCTTCAGTGAGCTGGGTGCTCTCCAGCGTTTGAGACAGACTGTCCAACTCAACCCAATTTTACAGTTCTGTTGCTCTTTCTATTCAATCTCCTTATTCAACACTCTTAAAAATAAAGGTGCTTCAAAAGGTTCTTCACAGTGATGCCATAGAAGAACCATTTTTGGTTCCACAAAGAGCCATTCAGTTAATGGTTCTTTAAAGAACCATCTCTTATACTTTTTTATAATCTGAAGAACCTTCTTTCACCACAAAGAGCCTTTTGTGAAAAAGAAATGTTCTTCAGATGTTAAAGGTTCTTTATGGAACCATTTAGACAAAAAGGTTATCCTATGGCTTGTGAAGCACCTTAATTTTTAAGAGTGAAAGCCTCCAGCTCATGCTCTTTCCTTCATTGTCTCCTGCCAGGTCTTTGTTTGCCCCACTGAGGCCATTATTAGGCACACACAGACACACACTCAGACGGCAATAGGAACATCAGATTTGGAGTCTATAATAATACAACTTCAAGGGAACACGAACAGAGGTTTAGGCACCATTTACAGTAGTGGGTTAACTAGTTTTACAACACATTAGGCTAAAAAACGAATTAGCTGGTGCAGCTGGAGTTGTAAAATTTATTAATGACTCAGTGTGATGTTTGGCTATAAAACTTGTGGCAGTCAAGTCTGTGGTGGATGGCATTAGTGCAGGCCTGGAGTCAAACGCATACATGCACATACACACAAAGAGGATAATGGCAGTACTAGTCCCAAAGGAGAATACACTGACAGATCTGTGAGTACAGTACAATGAGGATCAGCTGTTTTATGAATTATTAATGAACACAAGCCCAGTGAGACCACTGATTCAAGCTGCTGCCAGTAAAGTGAGAAAATGAGTCACTTTCTGATGAAACTCACTTTACTCATTCAGAAACAATAGTCAGGACTGAACAGATCTGGTCTGACAGCTGTCTGTGTGAGTTTCAAAACAGCAGTACACCAGAATGTAACTATAGTTATAGGAAAGCCTAAAGTTAACCCTATATTGTCAAAAGTTTATTTAAAAATTCAGTGCATTCAAGCAATTTATTACATGGCTCTATGGAAAAACTAATTTCTGATTGGTCAACCATTAGACCACTGTATATCAGTAGCCTACGCTCATCCGATATAAATAAAACCGGTACTTCTGTCAGGACCACTATCGTCAAATATGATTGACAATTAGCATACAGTTTGGATTGGCGGTATGGTTCTGTTCTGGGCAAGGACTCCCTGCGCATCCATGCAGCCTAACATGTATGAGAGCAGGGAGAGCAGCGATAACCCCCACAGGGTAAACAAAACAGAACCAACATAAATGTATTGCAGATATCGTTAAAGTTCAATAATTTTATGTACACATTTTAGAATTAGTCTGATTCAAAGGAGAATCAGAAGGCTGAATCCTACCTGACAGAGGAGGAGCTGGGGATGGAGGAGGGTAATTAGCTTTTGAGCAATGCGAAAATTGCTGATAATACTGAGGAACGTTATATATGAATGCTTAGATATAGGTGCCGTATTCCTATAGGTAGATGTGGATCAGCTGAGAGTCAGCTTATGCGAGCTTGACTAATGTGACCTGCCAGAACTAACGCTACGCTTGATTTTCATGTATCACACCATGGATTCGCGTTCTGTTGTTGTTTCATACAAACGCAATTGTGGTACCATCTTGCGCATTATTTATCTACTGTAATCATGAAAATGGTCGCACAGGTCTTAACCTAATTATTAGTGTAGCAAATATTGCTGGTCTTGTTGATGATTGTTTTGCACTGTTTGCACATGGACTTTTTTTAGTGGAAGCTTTAAGGTAGGCCTAATATACAAGTAAAAATATAAATATTAATAATACTAATAATAACTTTAAAATATTAATAAATCCTCCTGGACTATATGTTATCTTTTACTCCAGGGTTTCCTAAATTGGGGTTTGTGAATTGATGAACAGCGAATGAAATCATAGAAATGTAAAAATTGAATTAATTATTTACAAATAAATACATAAATCTAAATAAAACACACTTAGATATTTTATTTGATTACCTGCATGTCATGTGACCATTAACTGAAATCTGAAAAATGAGAACTGTGAACATGCAAATGTGTCATGAATTATTGAAACATTAACCTAAAATATCAGGAGGTACTTTAAATAGGCTATGTACAGAGGGTTAGCTGAGGTTTGAGAATGCCTTACTCTGCATGTGTGTTCCCTGCAGATCAAACCCGTGACCTTACCAGCTGAGCTACAGGAATGGCAAGTTCAGTTCATTTGTTTGTTAGAACAATACACTGAATTATACAAATACTTGAATGACCTGAATCACAAGAAGACACACCCATCTTCTTCCACATCTGGAACCAATACCTCACCAAAACTGAATGACACTGCACTGGCTTTGAGACACGTCAAGGACAGATGCTGGGTGGACCACGACTGCATCTGTTCAGTGTGAGGTAAGGCAGATAGAAAGAGAGGGCAGTCAAGAAACATCAGCTCAGCCAAATTCAAGGGAAGGTGAGATCACTGTATATCTGAATGTAGTTCTGAGTTTCTTTGGATTTGGCTCAGAGAGCTTTATGTTGTCCCACCCAGGAGTCACGAAAGAACTGTCAACCATGAATTCACTGTATAAGGTAAAGGGTATGAGAGAATATTAACCTTGGACAGAAATGCACTGACACATAATTAGGCAGAACTGATTAGGTCTCATGATGTGCCTTGTTAAACATTTAGTTTATCCAAGTTAATTTATTGGCGTGCAAGAAGACTCTGTCATAAATCATAAGACTCCGTTGTAAATCATTTTGAAATGGATTATGTATTGATCCTTCCGAGTCAGTCCTTACTAAGCTAATTTACAGAAAGACATAAACTCAGATGAATGAGCACACAGACAGACAGCAACAACTACAATGTAAACAAGTTAAACAGGGCAACGCCTAAGCAGAAGAACTTTTGCCCCAATGCAGTATGATTTTATTCATGCACCCAGTATTTTTCCCCATTAACCCATTTGTGCCCAATTTTTTCTGAATGGTTTCATGCATATAGTCAAGTTAATAGTGTCCTATGTGAACATGTTCTGCATTTATTTCCCCAGGTTTTTTTTTCCCTTGAAAATCATATTTGAATGAACTATAGTTGCCAGTGGGCAAATATGTTGTATGCACCACTTCAATGTCAAATTTGAATAGGAGGAGAGCTTTTGGCATCTAACTCAAAATAACTGCTTTCAGCAGATCAATCTTTATTCATAAACAAATTTATCATGCATAAAAGTCGAAGAACATTCGATGCAAACCCCAAAAAAGTTGCATCTAGCTTATAATCTCTTGAATATGAAAACACAACAAATCCATTTGTCTTAAAGTGGTGGAACATAGTGCAGAACAAAGTGTAGCCATTATGTTGCCCCAACAGGGTATTGTGTATCAAAAAGTTAAATGAAAATAAAGAAATAAAAATAAATAGAATGAAGAAAATTTTACATTTTTAAACATTTTTTTTAATGAAAATTACGCATTTAACGGTTTGGTTACTAACATTCTGCAAAATATCTTCTTTTGTGCTCAACAGAAGAAAGAAACTCATAGGTTTGCAACTTGATGATGACACAATGATGACACAATTTCCATTTTTGGGTGAACTTTCCCTTACATAAGCAGTTTTAGTATAAGTAGCCTAGCCTACAAGGAGTACTGTAGTGAAGGTACAAATTGTTTTATAAATTTACAAAAAACATATTTGCATACTATACTTTATGTAAATATGTAAAATATCACATATTTTATGCATAGGCACATATTGATTAGGTCAAATGGATTAACCCTGACAAAAGTCCTTGATATTCATGAAATTAATGATATTCTTTTTTTTTTTAATATATGATTATTTAAATAATTATCATGTGTAGGCTACACCCATGATTGTTTGTTTATTTATTTACTTATTATTGAACATGCAGGTATTTTCATTCTTAGAGGTGTGTTAGTTAAATAAAAATAAATAGAATGAAGAAAATATTACTGTGACAAGTGGGGGCGGGGCCGAGAGCCGTGGGAACGGAGCGAGGCCGGTGGAGTAATTGAAGAGTTCAGATGTAAAAGCCTCTAAGTGCCGTCTAAAATTTTCATCTAAAATGAGGATTTTTAGCAGGCTCCTCTGTTTAGGTTCAGTAATTTTCCTCTAATGGCAATGTATAGGTCCTTTTTTATACAATTAAAGTGAAATAACTGAACATAAATGTAGGAGCCTGCTAAAAATCCTCATTTTAGATGAAAATTT
>NW_015505578.1:885513-905272 GCF_001515645.1 Sinocyclocheilus grahami
ATTTAGGAGCTTCCTAAAAATCTTCATTTTAGATGAAAATTTCAGATGGCACTTAGAGGCTTTTGCATCTGAACTCTTCAATTGATAATGAGCGACACCTGCACCACTCACTGGTCTCAAGTCCCACGGAGGAGCTCCGGAAGGATAAAAGGAGGAGTGACGACAGTGTTGGACGAGAGAGGACCAGGCCTGGATTTTATTTTGTGTTTTGTGTGCGGCAGTCGTCCGCGAGGGGCTGCCGCTTTACTTTCATTTTGTGTTTGTTTATTTTATTAAAGTCTTTAAATGTTCGCCGGTTCCCGCTTCCTTCTTCCCGAACTACGAACTTTGTTACAATTAATTCTGTATAATATAAAAGGTATACCTGAAAGAAAATTACGCATTTTTAGGCCCATAATATTCAATGGCTGACTGTAGTAGGTGATTTCATATAATAATGTAAATGTAAACTCATTACTTGTCTGAATTTCAACATTATAATGGAATCATAAGCTACTAGTCATAAAAAGACTTAGGGTCTTTGACCAGTTAGAATGAAACACATCCAAACTGGATAAAGGGGCCTCAATATTTTGCCCCTTACAAGACATAATGTCATAAAAGAGAGAAAAAGATAATCTACAGCAATTAATCCCATGCATTAGCTCTTTATCTTTCCATTCTTTCTTTTGTGTGGCTGACGGAAGTTTGTAAACTGCTGCTGTCACTTGAAAACTGGAAATTCCCACCCCTCATGGCAAAAGCAGATACAGAAGTGGGGCAGTAGAGCTGTGGAAAGATTGCTCTCTCATCTCCTTTTGACAGATTTATTCCTATCAAATTAAGGTCTACTTTACAGTAGAGATGTCAGTTAAAGGGTTAAGTTATGTTTTAGGTGGGATATTATGAAAGCAAAAAGCACTAAACAAGACCAATAACCTTGATTTATTAACCTATTAACACAGTATACACTCTTAAAAATAAAGGTGCTTCAAAAGGTTCTTCAAGTGATGCCATAGAAGAACCATTTTTGGTTCCACAAAGAACCATTCAGTCAAAGGCTCTTTAAAGAACCATCTCTTTCTTACATTTTTGTACTCTGAAGAACCTTCTTTCACCCCAAAGAACCTTTTGTGAAACAGAAAGGTTCTTCAGATGTTAAAGATTCTTTATGGAACCATTTAGACAAAAAGGTTCTTCTATGGCATCGTGAAGAACTTTTATTTTTAAGAGTGTACTCCATTTCCCCATGATATGTACTTACAAGTCTAATGCCCACCGGCGACTTTTGACTAAGAATACAAAAAGATTTGTTTTGTTTGGATGATTCTAGAGACCTTCATGATTATGTAAATATATATATGTCAACAAAAAATACTTATTAGTAACATGAAAATTACATTTCTTTGGGAGGGGTTGCCTTCGCCATGCTTCCTGGAAGTAGGGGTAGGAACTTGATAGCCTCATGTGACAGGAAGGAAGTGAATACCTTTTTTTTCTTCTTGAAATCCTTTATTTGGTTGTTTGCTTGCATGTCATTGAGAAATAAAACATGGATAACATCTAGAAAAATATTTACAAAAGGAAAATGACAACTATAACCTGCAGCAACTATAGTTGCCGGTGGGCTTACATGGGTTAAAACTGATTACACCTAAATAATTGATTAGTATTTTTGTTATATATATTCACATGAGACTTATTAGTGGTGTATTAAAGCTGAACTCACTTTCATTCTCCCCACTGAACCCTACAGATAAAATGTAGTTGAATTTCGAACAGTTTTCAGAACTCGTCAACACAAAAGAAATGCCCTGAAAACCCTCTCGGTTGGTTTTAAAAGCCTCTATTTTAGATATCGACTCTCACATCCCTCCAAGCAAAGAAGCGCTAGTGTGATTGTATCTATTGAATTGCATCTCTCTCAGTCAAGGCCTGAGGAGGGAGCTAATTGAACAATAGAGTTAACAGATGCCAGTGAAGGGAGTAGTTTAGCCTGGGTAAATGAATAGTTATTTTCTTCATAACATATCACCTACTCAAACATCTAACTGTAGTTTAAGTCAGTATTTGGATTGTTTTTCTGTCAGTTTTCATGAACAGATCTGTTAGAGGTTTGATCTAAAAGTAAAACCTGTCTCTTTCTGTATGCTTTCTTTGAATACGGGGTGCCTCAAGGCTATTTCATTGCATTTCCTGATCTCTTTTTCCTGCCTCTCTCTGTTTTTGAGAGTGTAGTGACCCATATAGGTAGAACTTGCTCATTACACCATACTCGCAAGCTACAGGGTGCATCCAATCAACCTCACCAACCACTGCCATTTTCCTGCCATTTCCATTCAAATTAAGTACTTTTGTCCTTTAATGAATCCATGTGCAATGGGAGTGGGCGCCGTTTAGCTGGGAACAAACAATACAAAGTTTGTAGTTTGCTTTGCTATTACACTGTTAGTCTGTGTTACTATTACACTGACATTGATAATACTGTCTGTGTAATTTTTTCAATGCTTTGGCAATATAAACCCACCCAATCTTTTCAGTTGTAATACACCCGTTCAGCCAGCAGATGACAATCTTTGTTCATTAAGTGAACTGACCTTGCTTATCTCATTGCAAACCATGTATGAAACTGAAACACAGTTGGTGAGGTTGAACTTAAATTGTTTTTCGAAATCAGTATCTCACTGGTCTTTATTCCACATCATTTATTTCAATTCATTCACCAAATAAATCACATATCATAGTTAGTTGTTTTTGAGTCTTGTTCAAACATCTGAAGACTGTTGACAGAATACATTAGGCATTTAATGCATGTTAGAAAACAATCAAAAAGCATGATGCTCTGTGTGAACTGCCAACCCTTGCATTAAGAAAATATGCTTTCTACATTTTTAAAAGAAGTGGATTTGGTTCAGTAAACATTGGTGAAATCTGCAAGTTCTAAGGATCAAATCCAGAGACAACAGAGAGATTTTCTTATTCCTTCTCCTCAGTTTTCTTTGTTTGGGCATCTAAGGACATCTGTGATTTTTACAAGTTACATTATCCTTTCCTTCCTTACATTTTATGCATTCTTTCTTTCTTGAGTATCTCTCACAGGAGGTTGTTTTGCATTCTGTCAGTCAGTTGTCTCACTGGAATTTCACTCTGAACGCTGCCCTCCAGAATACGCACAGTTCTCAGGGGATTTATTTGCTGAAGACGTGGCTCTGCTTCTGCATAGACATGACATGCCCCATAACTCTCTGCCTGTCCACTGGAAAAGGGTGTGGAGGTGCTGGCATCCTTATTGTTGCACTGCTGAAAGTTCTGCACCTGCTGGTCCTTTACTCCTGGTGTGGGACTGGCTTTACTATGGCTCAAACAAATCCTGTGGCGGATGGTTTGAGTATCCTTACTCAGTGATTTGCGAAAGTTGGGTTTGAAGAGAAGATAAACCATGGGGTTGTAAATGGTGGAAGATTTGGCCAGGATGGCTGCCAGTGCAAAGGCGGTGGGTGGGACCTGCTCATTGGGACTGAACGCAGCCCACATGGCAACAATGGCATACGGGCTCCAAGCTGTAAGGAAGCCAATGCACACAGCCACTGACAGCTAAAAGAAAACACACCACATACTCTTAGTCGTCATGCAATTAGATGAAATTATTTGTTTTTAAGATCATATTTTGACCTCTGTAACCCATATTCTCACACACATACACACTACTTCAAGAAGAATGCATTAAACTGATCAAAAGTGACACTGCTAAAATTGATTTTCTTACTAAATTTTTTTATTTTTGTCTTGTTTTCCAGTACAAATATCTTCACATTCTTTAAACAAGATTAATTTACTTGAGAAGCAAAATGACTTCAGATATTAAGTTTTGTTTTATGAAAATGTATTAACTGAGTGCACACTTAAAACAAGATTTAAAAAAAATCATAATTCAAGGGGAAAAACAAGATTGACAAAAAAAACAAGAATTTTTTTTCTTGCTTTAATTTTCCAAAAAAACATTACTTAGACTTTTCCTCTCCTAAATGCACCTTGATTTAAGATTGTTTAGATATTTGTAATGGAAAACAAGATGAAAATACTAAGTAAGAAAGTCATTTTCTTGCAGTAAAGACATTTGATGTCATGAACATTTATGTTACATTTATTATGTTACAAAATATTTCTATTTTTTTTTTTAAATGCTGATCCTTTGAATGTTCTATTATGAAAGAATATTCCTGAAAAAACCCCCGAAAATATTCTCCCAAAGCTCTCAACTGTAGGGTACTATGCAAGCTGCTATATTCCTTTATTATCAGCATTACTGCTTATATTATGTGTGTCTGTTGATGACCCAGATTACAAATGTTTGTAAATGTATGCAATGTACACATATGTTTAGAGGGGAGTGCCTCAGTAATCAACATTCAGCACCATCATATTCAACAGAGCAGTTACACAAGGGTACAGTATCCCAGGACTTCATGACACAGTTTTGAAAAATAAGGATGGGACAGCCAAAGGTACAGCCAGCCCTTGTCCAGAGGACAGAGGATGGGTAATCAACATTACGTTTTAAGGGACATTAAGTACATACTCAGCAATAGCATCACGTTCGTGCTGTCTGCGCCACAGGGCAATAAAATATGGTATATTTGCATAGTGTGATAGTATGGATGCCACATGTGTTTTTGTAGACTTTTATGTCCCAGGTGTTGATTTGTATTAAAAGCAACAGATCTTTTGCTATATAAAGGTCGCTGTAAACACACAAAAAACAACAATGAACCCATAAAGCTTACTTACCTTGACAATAAGAGCGTGTGTGTTGGCTACTTTGGTTTGTGGTGAGACGTGCTGTTGAACGGCTTGGTGAGACCCCCTCACTGTGAGCAGGATGAAGGTGTAAGAGAGGATGATGATGGTACAGGGAACAACATAACAAAAGATGAAGAGACTGATGATGTAAGACATGGCAAGGGCATCATGGGCTGGAGTGTACCTTGGAACATAGAATGTGGAAAAAGCATGATTGCAGAATCTGTTTGCGTACATTTCACATATTAATGCTAAAATGTTTGTGGTCATACCAGTTTATGCAGCACGCGGTTCCGTATGGTTCTGGTCCAAAACTCCCCCAGCGGGCCAAAGGTCCCACAGCAAAGACAGAGGCGTAGCACCAAACTCCAACCACCATCACACAAGCATGCCTGGATGAGAATTTGTTACCTGTGGAAACAAGGACTGCATGAAAAATATTTTTACGAAAAAATTATCTGACTGGTCAAGGTGACTAATTGGTCTGCCTGTATGATTCTCCTGACACAGGTCTGAACAGTTGGAATTATTTTAATTTCATATCCCACAGAGACGGAAGGAAGAAATGACCTGGTGTTTCAAGCTCCAGCAACCCCTTAAATGTGTGCTCATTATCTGCGCTTCTTCTCTCTTTCTTTGTTGCATTTTTCGCCACTCTGTCTCTCCTATTTTGTCTAATTTTCTCTACATGTTCTGTTTTGTTCCATGTGTCCTCTCTTATCTTTTTCATCTTTCTTTATTTTTGTGTCTCTTTCCATTTGTTTTAAACTCTGTTTCTTGTGTATTTAAGCCAGAGGGCCTTTTTATTTCACAGTGAACTGAATGTGACAGTTTTCAGAACACGGCGCTAGCAGTCCAAAACTGTATGAGATGAGACTTGATCCCAAAAAACTCACATTCAAGAGAACAGTATCATTTTAAACTATGTTAATTGTAAATATTTTAATCTAGAAGAAGCCTAGAAATGCATATTTACCATGTCAAGGCCTAGTAATCTAGGAATTAGACGCAGGAACCAAAATGAACATTCACCAAACTAAAATTGTTTTTGACAAGTAAATAGAGTTACTCAGAAGTGGGTCTGTAATTTTATTCAGAGTTGCAACATTGTTTAAAGTGAAGTCAAATTTAAGATATAAAATTAAAGAAAAAGACATTTGTTTTTACTGACTTTAACCTCAGTGGAAAACTTTATCTAGGAAGTCTTTAAGTTTTAGTTTTTTTTGTCTTCAGAATTCCTTATAATGTTATATATATGTAAAATATTTCTCACATAAGCCAACAAAACAAAAATATGAGTGACAAAATCACAGTGTTTATTCATGTTATTTGGCAGGTGGTGTTTTACTAAGAGACAGAGACTCATCATTATACCATACTTATATTTAAAATAGGAAATAGTAAACAGTAACACTTTGTAATGGTTTGTAAAATAATAGTTTGGTTAAAGGATGACAAAAGAGCATCATACCGTAATTTGGGACGCAGACTTTGAGACAGCATACTGATGACAAAGCAGTCAGGTTTGTTAGGCTGCATAAGCCAAATAAAACCCCGCACACAGCATAGCACAGACATGCTACCTCCCCAAACAACCACCTACAGAGAAAAAAGAGAGATCATCTTACTGTTTTGCTGAACTCTGAAACACCCCTTTTCTTTTTCTTTCTTTTTTACTTTAGAACCATGATACTTTACTGAAAAATACATCAATCAGTATCAGGCATTTGTAGGGAGAGGCTTTGAAATTGTAGCTTGTTAAACTAGCTATACCACAAGCTACTAACAAAGATTAGTTAACTACATTAACCTAGTCATTAAGGTAACAATATCTTTTTGTATAAATATATTTTTTTAATTCTGTAATTTCAGCATTTATCTGGCATCAAAAACATAAAAAATGGAACTTTGAGACATAATTAATAAACCTAGAAAACACTAAATTGTAAAATGCACATTGAAAACATAAGTGCTGAATAACAGTGCAACACTTTTGAACCTTTATTTTTGAATAAAATGTTTCAACCCTACAATGTGAAATAGGGGTAGAGCGCACTTATATATTAACACTTTTATAAATGTCATTTCTGATATTTTACAGAAACATAAATTGTAATATTGTGAAGTCTCTCTCTCTTTTGTTGGTCTATTAGAGTGACGAACAGTGTGAAACAGGATCTCACCTGTGTGCTAGAGCTGATGGGATGGCCAGAGGAAACAGAGACAGGGTCATCCCTAGATCACTCACAGACAAGCTCACGACGAAAAACTCTGCTGGCTTCAGAGATGACCTCTTACGGTAGGCTACAAACAACAGCATGCCATTTCCCAGGAGCGACAAGACACCTGGGTGAGAAAATGAGATCTATCCACTCCCATCTTTTCATCAAAGTAGCTACTAAATTTGTAAAGCTGTATTGAAAATGTGCCCCTGTCAGTGTGACATCTCCATCCCATAGCTGACAATCCTGTCACATAAAGACACCATTTGATCCTAGAGCTTGGAAATACTAAGCAAACCCTGCTAGGTATGGTGTCTCAAGTAGTCTAGAATAACAATGATCCTTATTTCTTTTAACAGACTGAAGTTGGATCAACCCATGAGCTTCAATAATCCATGCAATTTGTCTGCTGCATCAGAGGCATAATTAAAGGTCTCACTTCTAAAGAAACGTTAATAGTGAGCAGACCAGAACAATCGCACACATCCATACCAAGTGGTCTCAAGAAAAAAAAAAGCCTAAATTACACCTAAAAATGGTGGACAAATATTATTTTTTCAAAAAAAAATCTGTACTTTATCAGAGTATTTATCACTTGCATGTAAAATCATAAAAGTCACCCTATTCTCTTTCCCAAAGTAATTATATCTGTGGCCATATCAGGAAAATAGATTTTAGAATATAAATTTGATCATCCGCAGGACAATTTAACCACAGGCAGGGTAAGCGGCAGAAGAAGGTTAATTACAGGTGAACCATTTCACCTCTGAATTATTCATAAAGAATAAAGGTATGCAAAGTCATTGGGGTGTCGAGTGTTGTCCTGCTCTGAATAAACCACATTTGAAGATATAGAAGACAGCAGAATGTTACGGCGGTTGTGGACTCACAGAACACTGAATAAAGTGAACCCATGAGGATGTCATGCTGTCTGGAGATTGTGGATACAAACAGGGCCGTTTTTGACACATTGCCCATCTGTGGGGAAGAAATAGAACGTGTCAGATACAGTTTCAAACAGAACAAATGCATCTCTGACTGTTCTCAGATGGATTGGCTTTAGATTGTGAACTTGTATCACTTTTTATAATAACATCAGATATTATATACCAGAATGTCTATGTCTTTAGCAAAAATGTTTTCATTGTTCTACTCAAGCTTTGAATAGGTCTGAGTTACAAACTTCTTAAAGAGTTTGCTATACTAAAAGTTCCTCTGAGATGTCTCACATTCTAATTCATGTTTTTCCTAGAAAAGTTGAAAAAATGACACCTCAATTTGATGTTTCCTCCTCTCTCTCAGTCTCTTCTTGATATACTTGTCGCTCTTCTAATTCTGACAGATCTGTCAAGTGTTCAACACTTCAAGCAATTAACATTTGGCTGAATTTAGACCTTTCACTGTAGCGGGCAAATTGCCAGTATTAACCAGCCAGTTATTTGGTTCTGGTTGAACAGTTTGACAGGTCAGCTGTGTGTTCATTCATACTGTGCATG
This sequence comes from Sinocyclocheilus grahami, assembly GCF_001515645.1. Lineage (NCBI taxonomy): Eukaryota > Metazoa > Chordata > Actinopteri > Cypriniformes > Cyprinidae > Sinocyclocheilus > Sinocyclocheilus grahami. The sequence continues at coordinate 894,011 of NW_015505578.1, forward strand.
GTCAGTGAGACAGACCGGGCTGGTAAACTTCTTGATTTAAGCTCTATGAACAATTGATTTTTTTATGTGATTTTTATTATCTTTTAGTGGGTGTCTTTTATACCATCACTCTATGTGTGACACATGATAATTGTACTACTTTGTACAACTACTTTATACTATTATAAATGAAATTATTATTTGGTTGTAATCCACTAATTCTTTGTGGCTAATATAATCAAAATATAGTAGCTGTTGCTGTTATTTTTATTGTTTAAAAAAATTCAGTGTTCAGTATTTCAGTAAAGAACCTTTTGTACAATGGAATGATTTTATGGATGTTAAAGGTTCTTCATGGAACCATAGATGCCAATGAAGAATCTTTTAAGAGTGAGAAGAACATGTTTAAATAAGCCTCAACCTCATTTTCTCCCTAATCTGTTTTCATTCATTTCTCTGGTGCAAAGCCCCAGACAACAAGCCATTTTGGTTTGGATTCATTTGACCTAGGAAAGCCTCTAAACTAAAAGTCCAGCTGGATTTTGCTTTCAACCATTTTTGTCTCATAATTTTTACCGTATACATTTTCTTTCTCGCTGGCCAGGGTCCTTGATGTATTAAAGCAGACAGTTTATTTTGAATTAACCCTGCCGACTGCCTTTAGACCCTAAACACACTCCTCGATTCCATTTCTGTAAAAATGCACAACATCTCCTGCTGCCATGTCATTTATTAACTCAAAGCCAGACTGCTACAATTGCCAACATTTTCTTGATAATTGTTAATGCTCCCCACCTCTCTTCGCTTAACCTCTCCTGACATTTCCTATCCTTTTTTGAGTTGAAAAGAGCAACATAATTTTTTTTAGATGATGGTATACTCATAAGCAGGGTCACTTCTCTTAATAAGAACAACAATATAATAAAATACATAGCTTGTGTTTTTGATCAATTTCTTTTTCCCTTCATTCATCCCTTGTTAATGTTTCCTCATATCCTTACACTTTCAGAGCTTTTAGTTTTGCAACACTGACCACTACCACACAAATGTGGTGATGTATTTTTCTCCATAAAAAGAAAAAGCACACTTCTACACTCTCAGAAAAAAAGTACAAAAGCTGTCACTGGGTGGTACCTTTCTAAAAAAGCACACTTTTGTACCTTATTTGCCCCTGAAGGATGGACATACTTATGTTAAATGGTACTTATGCACCTTTTGTAAAAGTACCGTCCCTCTGACAGTTTTTGAACTTTTTTTCTATAGTCTATATATTCTCTCTTAAATTTTGTGCCTTTGAAAGACACATTTCCTCTGGTTGGTCTACATTTACATTACATTTATACAGTATATTCAATGTAATGTACAAATGATGAAAAATAAAAGCAGTTTTTGAATTTATCATAAAGGAGCCAACAATATGTGCCACAATATTTTAGTTTTTTCAAAAACTGTATTATAAAATTATTTTATAATATAATTATAAAATATTATTAATAATGTTATTTTTTATTTATAAACAATATTAAATATGAAAAATGTTATATGTTTATAATGATATGACCATATGCAATCAAACATGTTAAAGGGGTCATATGATGCTGCTAAAAAGAACATTATTTTGTGTATTTGGTGTAATGAAATGTGTTTATGCAGTTTAAGGTTCAAAACACATTATTTTCCACATACTGTACATTATTGTTTCTCCTCTATGCCCTGCCTTTCTGAAACGCGTCGATATTTACAAAGCCCATCGTTCTGAAAAAGCGAGGTGTGCTCTGATTGGCCAACTATCCAGTGCATTGTGATTGGCCGAATACCTCAAGCGTGTGACGGAAATGTTACGCCCCTTACCATATTGTGATGGCTGCAGCAACCACATGTGATGACCCCGGGCTGGACTCCGCTTCGTCTACGGTGAAAGCCGATCCGGCGATCGACAGCGCGAAGTTGCAAGTAGATATAACTGCAGACCGGAGATCTCCAAAATGGGGCGTGAACTCCAAAAGTGGGCAGAACCTCCAAAATGGGGCGGGGTCTCCTCCCGCAAAGACTTTCACCATTGGCTCTGGCTCCAGCCAATTGTTATTGACTTACATTTCAAAATAAATTAAACATTGTTTCTAGTTCATCTAAAATAAAATATGCTATATAAATAAATATTATCCGTGAGAGCAGAGCCCAAAGCTCTTGGCCAGTGGTTCGGACTGGAGTTTGAACCTCTGCTTAATGATATAAACAGGAATCACCCACGCGCTCTCCCGCGAGCCGTCCCAGCGCTGTGCAACGATTTTACTCTATCGCTTTGTTTTAAGAAACGGGGGCATCCCGGGGCTCGAAATTCACAGGGTAGGAGGGGGTAGCGACGCTGGGTGTAACTAAAAAGGTGCCATTGTCTGGTGAGGTCCGGTTGGGGAGTTATGGAACGATCTCATAACGTATAATCTTATTAACTGTTTATCTCCTGAACTGCAACTTTCTTTACCACGCAACGCCAATCCCGCCGTGCAGTCAATTTCGCTGGTTAAGGTTAGGGTCAGGTGTGGGGTAGGTTTAAGGGTTAGCATTTTTTGTAGCATAGTGTAGGAAATCAACATTTTAATCGACACAACCAATAACATCTTTAGAGTCAGCTGTGGGGCGGAGTTCGCACTGAAGTGGATTGGGGGAAAAAAGTATGCATGCGTGTCATGTGCCTGTCTGTCAATGGGAGGAAGCCACGCCCTATTTTGGAGCTCCCACCCGTTTTGGAGTTCCCGCTCCGATTTGGAGATCTCCAGGCTGCAGTTATACCCTTCTCCGAAGTTGAAGTATTTCCTCAGTGACCAGCACGGATCAGCTCCAGGCATGACGAAGCGATATCGTCCTCTTTTAGAAGGTCAAATAAAGTAGTTTCACTTTCACAACGAAGCACACAGCGGCGGCAACAATACTACAGCGAGAATAAAAGTTACGCCTTCTTTCTTTGCATTTGGGTGGCGTTATGCAAATCTTCCCAGATAGTGACGTAGGTATGTGGGGGGGGGGGGGGTTGGAACCAGCGGTTTTAGGTAGGCGTGGCTGACTCTTAACTTTTATAAAGAATATCTCTTTGGATTTGAGACTTTAGTCTTTGCAACTTAACAGATCTTCTTTATGCACCAAGAGCTTGTAACACTCCAAATAGAAAGGACAAATTGAAATCGCATCATATGACCCCTTTAAGTGTATTTGTAACATGATTTTTCAGCAAGGTATCAACATGCCAGTTTATCTGGTAGACTGATTCACAGCCTTCTTAGACCAGTTATGCTTTGATTATGTGTTAAAATGAAAAAAAAGGTGTTTCCATTATCAAAACCTCAGCATTAACAGAAACCAGTTTAATTCACAGAATACCTCAAACTAAGCCTTACTAATGTACAGCAAAGGTGAAATACATGTTTTTTTTCTGTCAAGGTCAAATAACCAGCAATAAAATATATTTACTTTCAATAAGATATTTGGATTCAGAAACACATTTATCACAAAACCATCAAATATTCCTTTCAAAAAGCTCATACATAACAGTCACCCCTAAATACTTGCCACAGCATAACAGTGTGCCCAGTGCGGTGATGCCTAGTTTAGGCAATCCTATATTTCCACTCAATCATAAACCCCAGACAGAGCTTACCTTCCAGGGGAGAGTGTGTGCTTGACTACCCACATGGAGTCCAGGTAGAATCCAAAGTATGGCAAAACTCACACACACAAACAGAATGAAGGACAGATCATGACAGAGAGACACTGAAAGACATAAAAGAGGAATATCCTCAAATTAAGAGAGCCTAAGCTCTGGTGTTTGGTGCCGGAGGATGAGCAGGCGAATGGTGGTCAGTCCGCTTTGACAGTGAGCAACTCTACAACTGGTTCTTGATGTGAAGGACTGATATAATCCAAACAGACTCAGAGTCAGAAAGCCACAGTACAGACGTCTGATGTTGCTTAGAAAGCACACACTCTCTGCTACTGGTCCTCTTGCTTTTTCTCCCCATCCCTCTCCTTCTCTCTCTCTCTCTCTCTCTCTCTCTCTCTCTCCTCTGTCTGATTTTTTGGTACTTCACTGAAACAGACACATTTTCCTCGCATTTCCTCAAAGACACATTTTTCTCACATTTTTTCCCTCCTCCTCATGCTTTTAAAGTGAGATTGGTTTGTATGATAATGTCTTTTGATCCAATCAATCACTAATTGTCTCTTCTTTCTCTTGCTTTTTTTTAAAGATTAATTTTTGGCTTTTTTGCCATTATTGTTATAGGACAGTGTAGATGAAACAGGAAATGAAGTGGAAGAGAGGGGGGGATTGGGAAAGGTCCTCAAACCTGGATTTGAACTTGGGACACAAGTAGAGCAACGGTGAACTGCCCACAAGGCTATTGGTGCCAACCTTTCACTTGCTTTTAAAGAAGAACGTCTGCGATGGCATTTTCTTCTGGCCACAGGCCATGATGTCATAGCTTCCCAGAAATCTTCTGGATCAACCTCCTGCTAAACAACAAGAAAACAAAGTGTAAAGCTCAATTTTGTCACTTTTCTTTTCAGTTCTTTGAATAATATGTTTGACAAATCATATACATTTTCAGACTGCTTTTTGCTCAGTTGTACAAACAAACAAAAAAAACTAAAAAAGTTGAATATAAGCTTTGAATACAACAACTCATTTAATTTGCTCACCGTATTTCACTATGTATTTCAACCACCAGACAGGCACACACCCTGCTGCTTGCAAAATCTTCCGTGATGTGATTAGCTTCCGGAAAAAAACATTGTTCATCAAGACAATCCAAAAAGTGTTCCAGGGTTCTTTTGATCCAACATCCAAGACATGCTTCAAAGCAAGCCGTCTCAATGCATCCCATGCATTTTTAATAGAATCTGAACTGCGGTGGAGATTACAGCAAGAAACAGCAACCTACGATGAGGTGCTTTAGATAGGGAGATTTTGTACTGGGAAATTATGCATATTATATCATAACTTCATAATCCTTCATAAACATGCATATAGATGAGCAAAACTTTCAGGATTAGGCCTGGAATGAGCCAAGGATATCTCAACGAACACTATCAAAACATATCTGTATTTTTATTTTTCAAATCTAATCCCTGTCACTAGTTTCAGATCATTCCACTAATTAATTGAATCAAAACACTATTAAAGAGTTACAGTGAAGTAAACATCTGAATGTCTAATCAACCAGAATGATCTCTTACATCCACAGGTCTAACAAGCAAAGTAAGATATTTAACATTATTCAACAGGTACCTCCATTTCTCTAATCTGATTGGCTGTTCCAAGAGTGCTTACAGCGTGGGACTGTTTGCATGTTTGCCTGTTCCAGACAGACAAGAGGAGAGGAATTTACAAAGTATTAAACAACTTATTTTGCAGGTTACATTTATAGACCAGCAGGTGACAACAAATTAACGTTTGAGTAGGACATTGACTCATTTACTCAACCAACTCGACCGTTCAAGTTCAAACCGTTAAAACACACTAATTCATTTAGGAAAGAACAAATCACTGCCATGAGTGAGTCATTGAATCATTCACTCGACTGATTCATTCAGAAACAGCTTCCTCAGTTTCTTGGCAGAACACAAATAGACCAAGTAACTGGCAATACTGCATCTAAATGTAAGTTACCAAATGTTTTTGCTTATGGAACTGTTGTATAAAAGCAATATCAAACCAGTGACGTAATATTTTAGCCACAGTTCATGTAAAAGCAATGTGTTTCTTTTGCAAACTAAGACTGGTCGCAGCATATGTGTGTGCGCTTTCCTGGTTTCTTGCTATTGCACTGTTTAAATTTCTTCTCAAAGTCAGTAGGTGAAAATAAGGTAGCCTACTGTAACTCCAGGGTAACCAGAATGACTGCATGAAGCCGTGAATAACAGGGAGAAGCAAGGATGGGCAGATGGATTGAGGGAGGGAGGGCTGGAAGATGAGATGATATGGCAAGCTTTAGGGTGAAAGAGCAAAGTTTGTGCATCTGACATAGCAGCACAGTTTTGAAAGACACACATGATCCCATGCAGACATATATCTAAGGGTCATTCTATAATTGGAGATACATTTAGCATTGCAGAAAGTTAAGAAAAAAAACTTTTCACTAACAGATCATTTTTTCAGTATCTTATTGAAAACATTTAATTTTAATAATTCAGTGCTTGCCAAACACAAGTTACTTCCTTTTTTTACTTTTAATGAAAAAAAACAGATGTCTTTATGGTATTGTTTGTCAACTCTGTTACAGACAAATTAGCCAATGTGTAGAAATAACAATAAATCATAATAGGAAAAATCCTTCTTGTTTCATTAGAAAAACAGTCCTTACATTCCATCACTTGAAACTGAGATAATATTTCACCTATGCATACCTTTAAAATAAAATAAAAATACCTTACACAGAACGTCCACTTGGAGCAAATATTTTTCATCTGAAAATGTATTATAGATATAATATCCAGTTAAAAAAAGAAATGTTGTTGAAATATTATAAGGGTGCAAAAATAAATCAATAATGTTTATTAGGATTTTAACCCTTTAACTGTCACTCACATTTTTGAACATAGATGTGAAAGTGCACGATACAAACTTAGATTTTTATAATTCATGAACGAAAACATTTTGTTACATGATATTGATGTACCATTTTCATGGTAATGCAATGTTTGATTTTAAAACGGGTTTCAAAGGATGAATTTTGAAACAAGTAAACACACCAACATAACAGCCTAGGCAGGACAAAACCTGGCAATAAACACAGACACGAGTGCTTAAATACACAGGGCATAACAAGACTAAATAGACACAGGTGTGACTCATCAGGGGAAAACGATGGGAACCAAAAGAACTACAAATCTAGAAAAAGGAAACAGGAACAAAACAGGGCAAAATATAAACTAAACATAAAAGTCCAGATGGGGAACATGACAGTTGGAGACAGTGAAAGTCAGCTTAATTTGAGTGAACTTGTAGCAGACAGACACATACTGTGCTGCTATAAAGCAGAAGTGCTTGCATTCATTGTTTATTAATTTATCAAACATGTGTATCAATTTAATTTAGTGATAAATCTCATCCGGGTATCTTGATTTTGCTTTGACCACATTGGAACCATGCTTTTTGCTGTTCAGCAGTTTCAATTCCGAGGTTATGTCCACTCTCTCTTTCTCACAGTCTCTGTAATTGATGATCACATTCCATGAACAGTTAATAAGTAAAACACGAAAAAAAATACTGTGAATAAGTACGGCAGCAGACCAGAGGCTTTAATTGGGAATGCCTGGTCTTGTCTGGTCTAGCGGCATCAAAAGGCCTGGAAAAAACAAAAAAATGACACAAGCCCACAGCACCGTTCTGATCTAGTGCACATCACATGTTATCAGTGATGAAGATTCCATTTCATGCTATAAGAAGACATTAAAGGGGTAGTTCACTCAAATTGTAACATTTTTTTCTGTGGAGTACCACAGAGTTTTTGACAGAAATGGTTAAAGAAGATAGAGCAAAGAGCAGCAGACTGACAGCAGCTAACGAGTGATAAGGACAACAGATGAGTAGTGTGATGAATGCTGAATGAAAGATGAAAAGATGCCGTGTAATCTGGGACTGACAGAATTGGAGTGGACAGATAGTGTGAGTGTTTCCGCATGTGTTTGCGTTTGTATGTGAGTGTATATTCAAAGTCTAGGACAGACAGCAATTTTCAGTGACAATGATCTCTGCCCTCCTCATTATCTTTCTTTTTCTTTTCTCCTTGAGTCCTTCTCTCACATTGAAATGCACGACATGCATTTGTGTCTCCTAACCAAGTGTTTTCACCAGGTGTGGATTCGTCATGCTTAGGTGTGCTGGCTAAATGTGGCACTGGAGGCAAGTGAGACGGGAGACAGAGCTCCTTCATAATGCAATAAAAATTAAAGAGTGCTGTTAGAGGGTCACAACCTTCCTTTTCCTATAAATGTGACATATTGAATTTGCAGAAAGGTCCTGCTTAGTATTCAGTGTGTGTGTGTGTGTGGGGGAGTTGGGCAGCAGCCAGTGGTCTTCATAAGGAAAATAATGGCTTTATGAGCATACTAAATAATGATGTAATGAAAATCTAAATGAAGGATTCTGCTAGATTAGGTTTAGGAAATAGAAAATATCACTGACTTGTGTGTGTTTGGGTTTTACATACATTGTGGGGTCCAAATGATCTCATCTTGAATGATGTAGTCCGATATTAAAATTAGTTATTTCTTCAATAAAAATATATAAATATAAAAAAGAAAATGGTGTGAGTTAATTTAACATACAGTATGAAAAATAGATTGATTTTAAGATCAGCTCAGTGTTAAGAATTATTTATACAATTATCGTATTTATATTTTGATTTAACTTTTATTTTTATATTTTCTGTTTTAATTTAAATTCAGTTTAAATTGTAATAATTGATTAAATATTTTAGTAAATTATGTGTATTTAGCTTTTTATTTCAGTTGTATTAATTTTAGTGCTATAGCTTAAACTTAATTGATTTGAATTTTTACCATTTCTAACTTTTTTGGGGAGTTTTTTTTCTCCATTTATTTTTATTTCAACTTTATCGCCAGCCCAGCAGTCAGTGGTCTGAAAATGGCTCTATGATACTAAATAATTATATTAAAATCCAAATTAAGATTTCTGTTAGGTTTAAAGATGCCGTGTAATCTGGGACTGACAGAATTGGAGTGGACAGATAATGTGAGTGTTTCCGCATGTATTTGCGTTTGCATGTGAGTGTATATTCAAAGTCTAGGACAGACAGCAATTTTCAGTGACAATGATCTCTGCCCTCCTCATTATCTTTCTTTTTCTTTTCTCCTTGAGTCCTTCTCTCACATTGAAATGCACGACATGCATTTGTGTTTCCTAACCAAGTGTTTTCACCAGGTGTGGATTCGTCATGCTTAGGTGTGCTGGCTAAATGTGGCACTGGAGGCAAGTGAGACGGGAGACAGAGCTCCTTCATAATGCAATAAAAATTAAAGAGTGCTGTTAGAGGGTCACAACCTTCCTTTTCCAATAAATGTGACATATTGAATTTACAGAAAGGTCCTGCTTAGTATTCAGTGTGTGTGTGTGTGTGTGTGTGTGTGTGTGGGAGTTGGGCAGCAGCCAGTGGTCTTCATAAGGAAAATAATGAAAATAAGGAAAATAATTTAGTATTATATGAGCATACTAAATAATGATGTAATGAAAATCTAAATGAAGGATTCTGCTAGATTAGGTTTAGGAAATAGAAAATATCACTGACTTGTGTTTGGGTTTTACATACATTGTGGGGTCCAAATGATCTCATCTTGAATGATGTAGTCCGATATTAAAATTAGTTATTTCTTCAATTAAAATATATAAATATAAAAAAGAAAATGGTGTGAGTTAATTTAACATACAGTATGAAAAATAGATTGATTTTAAGATCAGCTCAGTGTTAAGAATTATTTATACAATTATCGTATTTATATTTTTATTTAACTTTTATTTTTATATTTTCTGTTTTAATTTAAATTCAGTTTAAATTGTAATAATTGATTAAATATTTTAGTAAATTATGTGTATTTAGCTTTTTATTTCAGTTGTTTTAATTTTAGTGCTATAGCTTAAACTTAATTGATTTGAATTTTTACCATTTCTAACTTTTTTGGGGAGTTTTTTTTCTCCATTTATTTTTATTTCAACTTTATCGCCAGCCCAGCAGTCAGTGGTCTGAAAATGGCTTTATGATACTAAATAATTATATTAAAATCCAAATTAAGATTTCTGTTAGGTTTGGGTTTGGGAAATATCCCAAAAAAAATCCCTAACTGCATTAGTGTAAACATTTAGGTTTTAGGTCCGAATGATCCTTGGACAGTAAAACATTTTAGATACCAGATGTTCCCCACAAACACAGTAAACTGTCTTAATAAAAATGTAAAAATTAATGATTTAGGATTGGAGGATAGAAAAAAACATTAGCTCAGTAGTTGGAAAGTCAAAGTCTTTGTCATAATAGATAAATGTGTGAGTGCTGTCAGAACGGATGACTGGACATAAACCATTAAAATTAAAACCATAGGCCTACTGAATTTGTGGAAGAGCTAAATCTTTGTAGACATCATGAATTGTTTTTTGCATGAGAGGGTGAGAACATGTTATTCTTGCTGGCTTAAATATCACTGTCTGCTCTGTGAGGACACAATATGCGCAACAACACCTGTCAGCATCCCAGCGGGTATGCGAGACCCCAGATCTACAGGTGAGAACAAGTGAAGGAGCAGCTTTTTGTAGGCTACATGGTGTTCATCACAACTGAGGTCACACCCTCTGTATAACTGCATAACCTTCAGACTCTTGACGGAATGCAAGATAAGATATCTGTGATCACTGAAGTAGGCTACATCACGACTGGGCTCAAAAGTGTTTGTCCGCCATCTAGTGGATTAGATAGACAATGCATTTGCTTTGTCGTGTCATTTGACAGGTTTTTGACATTTATTGCTTAAAACTAATATTTATTTTTCAGTTACGTTATCCAATAGTGATTAGTATCTTTTTCAATTTCAGTAGTAACTAATTATTGTGACGAATTAGACTAGAGACTAATATTTACTCCAGTAGTAATATTCATTTAATTACTAGTACTTGTTCATTCGATATTAGTGTTTTGTTAAATGATTAGGTTTCTGTTTTTAGAAGCAAGTGGCTATTAGGAATAGTTGAATAGTTACTGGTAACCAGAGGCGGACAGTAAGTACATTTACTTTGAGTATCTTTACTTTACTTGAGTAATATTTTTTCTGGAAACTTATGACTTTAACTTCACTACATTTGAAAGACAAATATTGTACTTTTCACTCCACTACATTTCTGTTAAAGCAGTGTTGCTGTTGTAAAGTTATACAGCTACAGTTGTGTTGCTGGGTTTTAAAGCAGGTTTGATTTTTTATTTTCTTCCTTATCAGTCTGTATTTACAGCAATTTCACTGTCCACTCTGTTCAAATGTGGATGAATGGCTACACATGTGTGCACACACTGTCAGAGCTGTGTGAGATCACTACCATCCTGCTTTTGTGGGGGTGGGGTTTTCCCCCATAGGTTTTTTACATTCTAAAAGCTCTTTATTCTAAAGATACTACAAGCTAGTCAGTGTATTCAGTAGGTGTAATGTATTGTAAGTTGATTCAAAGGTATTGCAAGTATTATATACAACAATAATAAAACAGTGCATTGACATAAAAAAGGAAATTTACTT
>NW_015505578.1:905692-909027 GCF_001515645.1 Sinocyclocheilus grahami
AGGTTTATGGAGTGTTAGCAGACGGTGTCGATAAACGGGTAACGTAGAGTAGCTCAGGTGACCCTGATAGAAACGCATAAGTGATGAATTATATATTAACAACGCAGAAACAGGAAGACCTGAGCAGGTAGATAGTCGAAATAATGTTTTGTCAGTAAGGTCAACTACTTATTTAGCAAGAAAGTTAACGTTACATTGTCTAAAGCTTTAGTATTTTGTACTCATACTGGAAGATCAGATTATTTGTATTATTTATTAGGTAACAATATTATTTAAAGCAACAGTTCGTCGTTCTTTGAGGGAGGATAAGATCTACTTATCTCACCACAAGTGTTGCAATCACCTGTAAGACCAGTGTGAGGTAGTACTGTCATTTTCTGTCCACAATCTTCATCTCAAGACACCATCCCAAAGTTGCTTCTGTTGCAGAACCTCTGTTGACGAGGTCACACTGCTTGCATGTTGATGTCTGGGTTTCATCTCCTGGTTGTGTCTCTCATATTTGACATAAGCTGCTGATTTCTTAGGCTTGCCATTTCCGAAGCGTTTACAACTGAGGACTCGAATCCTTCAGGATGAACCGTTACCTGCCAGTGGCACGGCAGCACTTTTTTAGTGCACTCGCAAGCACGAGCGTGGTGGTCAAGTCCATATGTGCCACAGTGATCCTGATGTACCTGCTCTCCTGGGCAGCTAACACCCCTTACCTGCTTGGCGTCACACCTGGCTTCCTTTTTCCACCAAACTTCTGGATTTGGACGCTTCTGACCCATGCAGTGGTGGAGCAACACATTCTCGGCGTGGCGGTGAACATTGCTACTGTGATGGTTGCTGGACGGCTTTTGGAGCCATTATGGGGAGCGCTGGAGCTGCTGATCTTCTTTGCTGTGGTAAACGTAGCAGCCGGTCTCCTATCTGGACTCTCTTATCTTCTCACCTACGCTGCCACCTTTGACCTGGACTACCTGTTTGCTGTGCGGGTGTATGGTGCACCCACTTTTCTGGGGGGCATTCTTGTAGCACTGAAGCAGACTGCGGGAGACACAACAGTGCTTCGAGTTCCTCAAGTACGTTTGAAAGCCGCCCCGGCGCTAGCTTTACTAGCAATAGCCGTCCTGCGGCTAGCAGGACTGCTGGACACTTCAGCTCCACTAGCAGCATGCGGGTACGGCGCTCTGTCCGGGTGGGTTTACCTGCGCTTCTACCAGAGGCACTCTAGGGGGCGTGGAGACATGTCAGACCACTTTGCCTTCGCCTCCTTCTTCCCAGAGGCACTCCAGCCGGCTGTTGGCTTTGCAGCTGGGCTTGTGCACGCTGCCCTTGTGAAGATAAAAGTTTGTCGTAAGATGGTGAAGCGATATGATGTTGGGGCTCCATCCTCCATCACCATCAGCCTACCAGGCACAGACCCACAAGATGCAGAAAGGCGGAGGTACGTTAATTTAATTAAGAGTGGCTGATATTTATTTTCACGGTATGGTTTATATTAACATTTATATACTATTTCTTCTAATTAGAAATGAAAATTAATTGTTTAAATGTTACAAATGGGTTTAGGAATTTGTACAACTTTTTAATGTACAGTATGAAAAAAATATATATATTTTTTTATTTTACCTAGTTATTTTAATATTTGTATAGTGCATAGATACATCCGTTACGTTATATGAAAACTGAAAATATAAAAATTAAAGCATGGAGCAAATCACTAAGACAAACTATAAATATTTTATTTTGTGTTTTACTAATTTTGCTAAATGTATTTCGTTTCTTTTTTTTTTTTTTACTGTATCTATTGTCTTTCATTTGTTTTTATTTCAGTTTTAGTTATTTTAGTACTTCTAAAGTTTGTTTTTCATCTAATATTTATATTTTAATTTCAACTTTTATTTAATTAATTGTTGAATACATTTAAAACAAATCTCTAATATCGACCAAGGACCAATATGGTACCGACATGTTGTGCATTTCTAGAGCTAATAAAGTAAGTCAATTTGACACCGACCAGTCTGATTGTTCTCAGTTTTGATGTATCCATGTGTTTATTGGCGAATAGCAGCATCAGTTAATTTTTTTGTTTCCCCACAGGCAACTTGCTTTGAAAGCTTTGAATGAGCGTCTGAAGCGTGTGGAAGACCAGTCGGCTTGGCCCAGCATGGAAGACGACGAGGAGGATGATGAAGATGAGGAGGTGCGAACAGACACTCCTCTCCTTTCAAGCCGAGAGACTTTGCCACCAGCACCCAGCACCACACAAAATCCTACGGGACAACAGGAGTCCAGCATCATAAGTTTTGAAGATGCTCCGACCCATTCCTAACACAAAAAGACACGCATACAATCCTTGTTTTTGTCCTGCAGAGTTCAGTTTATCCTTACAATCACAAACGCTACTGGAGACATCTCGCACAAACACACACACATTATCTTGGTAATGTTTTACATACACAAACGAGGAGTTGCCACTAAATGAACACATTACCTAAACTAAATGACAAAGACATCCATACTCAGTTTTTCAGCTGTACAAAAAAAAACCCTGGACTAGTCTGTTTCATAGCATCTGCAGTGCTCCAGTACTTTTGCTTTGTAAAAACAAGAATATCTTCCCTCCCTCTTGCCTCTTGTGTCAGGTTTTTGGGAAGTATCCTTTTGAATAGATGCTCTAATGGTTTATGGGATTCAGTTTTTAAATGTATGGCAGACTCTACAAATGTTTATGGGTTGCCTCTTTTTTTTTTTGGCATAGTATCAGAAAAAAGGCAAGATTCCTCATATTTATTGGGCAGAAGATGGGACTTTTTTGCTGTTTACTGATGTAACGGCATCAAAAGAATATCTGGAACTTCAAGGGCAGGATTGCTAAAGATGAAGAATGTTTATGCAAAATTTGGGACTTTTCGAAGAATGCGTGATATCTAATTTAAGGTTCTGCTCTCATTGAGAAGGATGTGGCCCTTTGATTTCCTGTATTCAGTCATGATGATTTCATAGGTGGAGGCACAGTGAGGAGAGAGTCGGATACAGTCATTTCAAAATATCTTTGTTCAGAATAGTTTGAAATGATAATAGCAATACAGAATCTGATTCTGTCCCCCGTTGTACACTTTTCCTCATCTGTACTTTAATGATCTGTCTATATGTGTTGGCTTTGATAAGAGTGTTGCACTCTAAATTATGAGCTTGCATAATGGACCTGTTTTTATAAAACACAGATTGTCTACACAACGTGGCTTGAGTTTCATTTAATGTTACAATTTTTGATTAGGGTTCCTGAAATTTACAGTAATATTTGTAACCCTTTTTCTTTGGGGTTTTTACTAGTAATTGTTGAT
>NW_015505579.1:0-11105 GCF_001515645.1 Sinocyclocheilus grahami
AGCGTGTATATTATATGTTGGTACATAGGCAATATATTAGTGTCCTGAGAATCTGTAGTAATTTCGATTCAAGTTCCATATGCAAATTACCATGCTTCCACACAAAGAGTCATAAAACTCCCCAGTATCTCAAAACTCCCACTTGGGATACCGTCGTTTCTCATTAGACAAGCCCATCTTGAGAGGCAGGGATCTACTCCGACCTTAAAGGCATCACACCACGTGACCCGCCCAGAGTCGGTGGTTTGTTTGAATTCTGTGAAGATGTGAGCTACAATGCTCCAGGACATCCTTAAGTACGTGCCAGGCTTCGGCCTTGACTTTTCCATTCATCAAGATTCTCTGACACAAACTGGTTCTTTTTCATCAACCAACTTCAGCAAAGATCAACTTGAACCGTTGGACTGCATCAAGCCTTTCTTTCAGACGAGACGTGCAAGTATTCAAACTTAGTCTTATTAATTGATACATTAGGGATCATTTGCACCTTTTTACAAAGGTATGTTTGAACTAAGAATCTGAGGTTCCCTTCAGGCTGTAGATCTGCTGAATATGCAAATGATTCCATAACTTCATATTCTTATTTTCTCTTCTCTCTACTGCATTAAGCTTTAACCCTTTCCTATACCAACTATATGTGTGTGTGTGTGTGTGTGTGTATGTTGGACCAGTTTAAGTGTATGTAATATGTTAGACTAGTTTAAGTGATTATGTAGTTAATAAAGTCTTATTTGTCTCACACTTGACGTTGTTCGTTGTTTGCTCATAACTGGAGTCACTTAATCATGCAGATTTATGCTACAAGCTCTGTGTAGAGTTGTACAGTAAGAAAGTTTTTTCCCTCAACCAGGAAATTAACGTTCTTAGAATTGACAGACAGTTGACCCTGAGAGGTCAGCTAAATATCTACAGCGGATGTAAATATTTATAATTAATTATAACTATTTGATTAATTATTCATATTTCCCCATGAGCTACAGTACTGTGCTCTACCCTTTGGTTTAGCAATGTAAAAGGGCATGGAAATCGAGCAATGGATGATGAAACATACAGTACAATGTAATTTTGAAAGCACTAATGTTTTCATTTTTAAAAGGCCTATTACAATTATGAAATTTGACAATATTTTTGGTGAGTTTATAATGTAATACATTTCTCATAATGTAATAATTGTTATTATATTATGAGCTCAAGATTTTATTACGTTTTGAGAAAATATTACATTATGAACATTTTATTGCAATAATAATGTAATACTCGTTACATTATGTGCAGTTTTTACATTATGTGCAGTTTTTAAATTATGAGTTGCTACAGTGATGTACAGTTTTTTCCTGAAGAAGCTCATTGCCAGCAGTAACCAGCTTCAATTCCAATGATGATGTGTGACTTCCAAAAAGGCTGTTCCCACTGTTATGTTTCTGTGATGTACATTTTTCCCTGAAGAACCTTATTATCAGCAGTGTAACTACATGCAATTCCAACGAATATGTCTGGCTTCCAAAACGTCAATCGAAAAAGTTAAAATGTGTCTGTGAACAGCCATTTTGGAAGTCAGACATCATCATTGGAACAGCACATGGTTACTGCTGGCAATGATTTTCTTCAGGGAAAAAAGTGTTCATCAAAGAAACATAGTAATGGGACCGTTATGTTTCTGTGATAAACACTTTTTCCTGAGGAAACTCATTGCCAGCAGTAACCAGCTTCAATTCCAATGATGATGTGTGACTTCCAAAAAGGCTGTTCCCACTGTTATGTTTCTGTGATGTACACTTTTTTCTTGAAGAAACTCATTGCCAGCAGTAACTAGTTGCAATTCCAATGATGATGTCTTACTTCCAAAATGACTGTTCACAGACACTTTTAACTGTAGCGACTGACGTTTTGGAAGCCAGACATAATCGTTGGAATTACATGTAGTTACACTGCTGATAATTAGTTTCTTCAGGGAAAAATGTACATCACAGAAACATAACAGTGGGAACAGCCTTTTTGGAAGCCATACATCATTGATGGAATTGCACCTGGTTTCTGCTGGCATAGATTACACTATGAGTTGCTACAAATGTCCCCTCACTAAAGTTTAGCTATAGTTTAGTTATTCTATATAAATGCAAAAATGAATCTCAGACGTGAACATATTTGCTTAGTCTTTTCATGTACAAATTAATTCTAAAAGGAAATATATATTATGTCACAATTTATGCGTCCACATATTGAAAACGCAATTGAAAATACAATTTGCTATTCTATTTGAAAATTGTCCGGAATATCGTTCCATAGTTTAGCTTTAGTTTAGTTATTCTATATAAATGCTAAAAATGAATCTCAGACGTGAACCTATTTGCTTAGTCTTTTCATGTACAAATTAATTCTAAAAGGAAATATATATGTCCTTTTACAATTAATTTGTTTGGGTACACACACACACAAATTATTTCTAAATGGAAATATATATTTCTTTTTAGAAGTAATTTGTACATGTAAATATTAAGCAAAGCAAACATGTTCACGTCTGTGATGCATTTTGAAATTTATCTCCATATCTGTATCTCTTATATATATATATTATATATATATATACATAGGCTAAATAACAGCACAGATATTTTAACTGTTCTTTATACTGGGCTGCTTATACTTTATTTCTCCACCAATGTCAAAATCAAACCTATCATATAACACAAAAAGAAACTTGTCTTTGGCTTAATATTCACTATAATACTATTACTGTAGCTGTTTATTATAATTATATTTAACAAGTTTTCTTATTATACCTATAATACTCATTTATAATTCATATTCATATTTTTAGGTGTTTTTTCTCCATTCTCTGATGTGTTCTAACAACATCAGAATTCTGGAATCCAGAGAATTTTGATACTTGAATAAAAACAATGAGAGCCATGAGAGCATCCATACTGTAGTTGGTACTGTGCTCTACCCTTTGGTTTAGCAATGTAAAAGGGCATGGAAATCGAGCAATGGATGATGAAACATACAGTACAATGTAATTTTGAAAGCACTAATGGTTTTATTTTTAAAAAGACTATTACAATTATGAAATTTGACAATATTTTTGCTGAGTTTATAATGTAATAAATTTCTCATAATGTAATAATTGTTATTACATTATGAGCTCAAGATTTTAGTACGTTTTGAGAAAATTATTACATTATGAACATTTTATTGCAATAATAATGTAATACTTATTACATTTTGTGCAGTTGCTACATTATGATTTGCTACAGTGATGTACACTTTTTTTTCCTGAAGAAACTCATTGCCAGCAGTAACAGGTGCAATTCCTTCGATGATATCTGGCTTCCAAAATGCTGTTGGCACTGTTATGTTTCTCTGATGTACATTTTTCCCTGAAGAAACATTATCAGCAGTGTAACTAAATGTTTTTCCAACGATTATGTCAGGCTTCCAAAACGTCAGTCGCAACAGTTAAATGTGTCTGTGAACAGCCTTTTTGGAAGCCAGACATCATTAATGGAATTGCACCTGGTTACTGGAAAACGGCTGTTCCCAATGTTATGTTTCTGTGATGTACACTTTTTCCTGAACAAACTCTTTGCCAGCAGTAACCAGGTGCAATTCTATCAATGATATATGGCTTCCAAAAAGGCTGTTCCCACTGTTATGTTTCTGTGATGTACTTTTTTCCCTGAAAAAACTTTTTATCAGCAGTGTAACTACATGCAATTCCAACTATTATGTCTAGCTTCCAATACATCAATCGCAAAAGTTAAAATGTGTCTGTGAACAGCCATTTTGGAAGTCATACATCAACACTGGAATTGCATCTGATTTCTGCTGGCAAGTAGTTAAAAAAATTGTTCATCAAAGAAACATAACAATGGGACCGTTATGTTTCTGGGATGTACACTTTTTCCTGAGGAAACTCATTGCCAGCAGTAACCAGCTTCAATTCCAATGATGATATGTGACTTTCAAAAAGGCTGTTCCCACTCTTATGTTTCTGGGATGTACACTTTTTCCTGAGGAAACTCATTGCCAGCAGTAACCAGCTTCAATTCCAATGATTATATGTGACTTTCAAAAAGGCTGTTCCCACTCTTATGTTTCTGTGATGTACACTTTTTTCCTGAAGAAACTCATTGCCTGCAGTAACGAGTTGCAATTCCAATGATGATGTCTGACTTCCAAAATGGCTGTTCACAGACACATTTATCTGTTGCGACTGACGTTTTGGAAGCAAGACATAATCGTTGGAATTGCATGTAGTTACACTGCTGATAATACGTTTCTTTAGGGAAAAAATGTACATCACAGAAAAATAACAGTGGTAACAGTCTTTTTGGAAGCCAGACATCATCGATGGAATTGCACCTGGGTACCGCTGGCAATGGGTTTATTCAGGAAAAAGTGTACATCACAGAAACATAGTGGGAACAGCCTTTTAGCAGTAACCAGGGGCAATTCCATTCATGATGCCTGGCTTCCAAAAAGGCTTTTCCACATTTACATTTACATTTAGTCATTTAGCAGACGCTTTTATCCAAAGCGACTTTCAATTGGGGAATACATAAAGTGATTCTTCTTAAAGAGGCAAACAGACACAGGAAGTGCTTGTAATACCAAGTTTTAGGCATTGTTCAAATAAGTACAAGCTAGAAAGGGAAGGAATAAATAAAGAGAAAGAAAACGTTTTTTTTATAAGATGAAGTCAAGTAGCGTTTAAAGAGATGAGTTTTCAGCTGTCGCTTGAAAATTGTCAGGGATTTAGCATTCCGGATAGGGGTGGGAAGATTGTTCCACCAGCCAGGAACAGTGAACGAGAATGTCCTGGAAAGTGATTTTGAGCCTCTCTGTGATGGTACCATGATGCGTCGCTCACTAGTGGATCTCAGACTTCTGGAGGGGATGTAGATTCGTAGTAGTGAGTGGAAGTAGGCGGGTGCTGAGCCTGTGACTGTTCTATATGCAAGCATCAATGTCTTGAACTTGATGCGAGCCTCAACCGGTAGACAGTGCAAGGAGATAAAGAGAGGTGTAACATGGGCTGAGATGAACAGATCCCAGACAGATTTAACTGTTGCAACTGAAGTTTCGGAAGCCAGACATAATCGTTGGAATTACATGTAGTTACACTGCTGATAATAAGTTTCTTCAGGGGAAAATGTACATCACAGAAACATAGTGGGAACAGACTTTTTGGAAGCCATACATCATTGATAGAATTGCACCTGGTTTCTGCTGGCATAGATTACACTATGAGTTGCTACAAATGTTCCCTCACTAAAGTTTAGCTATAGTTTAGTTATTCTATATAAATGCTAAAATGAATCTTAGACGTGAACATATTTGCTTAGTCTTTTCATGTACAAATTAATTCTAAAAAGAAATATATATGTCCTTTTAGAATTAATTTGTTTGGGTACACACACACAAACACAAATTATTTCTAAATGGAAATATATATTTATTTTTAGAAGTAATTTGTAGATGTAAATATTAAGCAAAGCAAACATGTTCACATCTGAGATACATTTGGACATTTATCTCTATATCTGTATCTCTTATATATATATTATACACAAACACACACACACACACACACATATATATATATTATACACATAGGCTAAATAACAGCACAAATATTTTGACTGTTCTTTATACTTGGCTGCTTATACTTTATTTCCCCACAAATGTCAAAATCAAACCTATCACATAACAAAAATAAACTTGCCTTTGACTTAATATTCACTATAATGCTATTACTGTAGCTGTTTATTATAATTATATTTACCAAGTCTTCTTATTATACCTAATACCGATTATACTCATTTATAATTCATATTCATATTTTTAGGTGTTTTTTCTCCATTCTCTGATGTGTTCTAACAACAGTATAACAGTATGTTAGAACAGTGTTCTAACATCAGTGTAATTGTCACGAATCCGGTCCATGAACTTCCGTCGGCTAACCATCAGAGGTCACCCTTCCCATTTTCAATGACTCTCGTACTCACACTGAGTGCCTAGCCTAGCCTAGCCTAGCCTAGCCTTGTCTGTTTTCTCGGTTTCTGATCCTTGCCTGGTTTCCTGGATTTATCCCTTTAGTCTCGCCCTTTTTTTATTCTGTTCGCCGTTCGATGACCTTCGCTGGCCCTAGGATTATTCTTGTGTCTTGCCCGCCATATACCTGTTTGCCACTGTTTTACCCTGCCTGTGTTTCTGACCTCTCTGCTCAATAAAGCTTTGCATATGGATCCGCACGTCTCACGTCTCGTCAGCCCACGTAACCGAATACTCGGCCACACAAGGATCCAGCGGCTTTTCAAGTGGACATTGGCCAGGTATGGACACTGCAAGGCTGTTGTTAGCCCTCGAGCAGGGCACACGCTCGCTCGAGGCGTACATTCAGGAGTATCTGGACATCGCCTATCACTCTGATCTACCAGACTGTGTCTTAATTGATTTTTTTTTTGTAGTGGCATTAACCAACCGCTAAAATATAAACTCGTTCATCACTGAGTTGTTTTTTGGACTTTGCGTTATTGACTGTAGGCTCTCGATTCACTGTGGGTATCGCGGAGGAACGCAACCCCACACTCACTTATCAGCCTCCTACACCCGCATACAATTACCTGATTACGGACACCTGCACCCACTTACCACACCACTCAAATACTCACTCACCTCATTCACTCATCGGCTGGTCTCAAGGTTGCAAGCTATTCTGTCCTGGTTCCTCGCCTTCCAATCTGCCTCTTCCCCTCGGAATCCTCAGTTCTCGGCCGGAGGACCGGAGTGCCAACCCAGATAAGACTGTGTTTTTTTTGCTTCCCTTACTGCCTATGTTGAACTCTTTTCCGTTGGAAGCCTCTCTTAAGTTCCTGTTATTAAACTCTCTGCTTTACGTTACCCTGCCTGTCTGCCTCTTTGTCCCGGTTGTGACACTGGGATAGACCGCGTTATATGTCTCAGGCAACGGCAGCATGGAGCACGAGTTAAATGAAAATTTCTTCGCTTTAATACAAGTTAGAACATGAATGTACATCAAAGGATATGTAAAAAAAATAAATGACAACTTACAATCATGCATCATTTCTGTGCCTATATATATATAATTACAGAGCAGAAGCGTTATTTTTTAATTTGGTGCATAAAACTTAAAATGTGTTTGGGTCAAAGCGTCTAAAAATGATGAAGTCGTCATAAATCACAAAATTAATAAGCTTTTTGTAAAAAATAAAAGTTCACAATGTAGCCTAAGCCTAATTTTCTTTTAATGTAATAGCTTATTTTACATAAAACTTTTATTATGTTTTGTAGTCAAATGTATTATTTTGAAAGATAATTATAATATTGTAAACATTAATTTAAATTATGTGCTTGTATTACCTTATGAACTGTGATAACATTAGAAGTTGCCACAGTGTGTTCATAATGTAATACATTTCTCATACAATAACCTATTACATTGTGTGAAAAATTTGTTATTACATTGGAAAATGTTGCCATTATGAGCTCAAGATTTTATTACATTTTGAGAAAATGATTACATTATGAACATTTTATTACAATAATAATGTAATACTTATTACATTATGTGCAGTTCCCTTTCAGTCGGTCACTCTCGACAACACGTTGGATGACCAACGAATTGGGATCTCGCTTAGAGAGACCAATCTACTTCGAGTGTAATCTAAACGAGCCAATGCACATTGGCATGTGATTATTGCATCCAGCTGCCGCTGATCACAGCGTGAGTATAAGTAGGCAGCAGGTGCAGAGCATATTCAGCTTTTCGCTTCGGAGCCGAATGATCACATCATTCTGCTCCTGACTACTCGACTGAGAGAAGAAGACTGAACGAGTTCAGCGCGCTCTTTGAGAGCTCTTCGTGTTGGTGGTACGGTGCTTCAGCTGTGGTGGTTTTCCCGTGTTGAGTGGGTTGCACACATCAGGCTGCACTACCCCCTGCTTGTGTTGCAGGCGGCCATCTCCCCTATGCGCTTCAGCACGCTAAAAGAGCTTTTTCCCTAAAAGAGCATTCACGGGTGTGTCTTTTTAAAGATGATGTTGCGTGGTAAACTCGACGTTACGTCATTGTAAAGACGATGTGGGTCTTGCTATAGACAACGTATCACTCAGGCATTTCTGGATGCGGTCGTTACCTGGCACTGGGTGATGGTCATGATCACTGCCTCATGTGCCTGGGTATTAACACGCTGAGGATGAGTTTGTGGATGAGTCATGTTCTCATTGCGGGAAGATGATCATCTCGGAGTTACTTCAGGCAGTAGCACGGGCAGTCTGAGGGTAACAGTGATGGCAAACCCTCCAGGGAACCAACCCTTGGGGGACCATCGCTCCTCTTGCACTCCGCAACCAGTTGAGCTGCCAATGGAACATGCTGGGCCCTCTACAAGGAACGTACCAGCAGTATCCTTTAGAGCTCCTCCCAACGACCGGATGTCGATCGCTGCATCGGAGGGTGAGCCGGAGCTTTCTGGAGAGGAAGATTCGGCTGCGCTGCTGTCCTCCGGGACTGTAGCAATGCCTGAACCTCCCCTCCCGGGTCTGTAAGTACTCGTCTGGCCACCGATGCTTATGCGGTCTGTGGAGAAGCTGCCTCCGCCTTACACGCTATGGCGTTACTGCAGGTTCTTCAGGCTAAGGAACTGAGGGAACTGCACGAGGGTGGTCGCGACCCAGAAGTTCTCAAAGAACTCCGTAGCGCTACGGACCTCACGCCACGAGCGACAAAGGTCACTGCGCGGTCTCTGGGCCATGCGATGTCCACTATGGTGGTCCAGGAGTGATAAAAATGGCTATGTCTGGTTGATATGAGGGATGCCCGACAAAGTTCGGTTCCTTAATGCCCCTGTTTCTCAGACCAGCCTCTTCGGCGACGCGGTCGAGAGCCTGGCCCAGCAGCTCTTGGCTGCACAGAAGCACTCCGTAGCGCTACGGACCTCACGCCACGAGCGACAAAGGTCACTGCGCGGTCTCTGGGCCATGCGATGTCCACTATGGTGGTCCAGGAGTGATAAAAATGGCTATGTCTGGTTGATATGAGGGATGCCCGACAAAGTTCGGTTCCTTAATGCCCCTGTTTCTCAGACCAGCCTCTTCGGCGACGCGGTCGAGAGCCTGGCCCAGCAGCTCTTGGCTGCACAGAAGCAGACTGAGGTGCACACCCTGCCCCGGCGGGCAGCTGCTGCCTCCACCCGTCTGCCGGCAGTCCATTTTCCCCCTCTATTAATTGACACTGGTCTCATGCCTCTGTCTCCCTGATGTAAAAGGTTATAACAAAAAGAATGTCAATTTTGGACATTCAATTCCCTTTTTTACCAGTGGGGGTAAAAAGAGAGGCTGTGAAAGATGTCCACTGTCCCCCTGTATTGATTGACACTGGTCTCATGCCTCTGTCTCCCTGATGTAAAAGGTTATAACAAAAAGAAGGTTAATTTTGGACATGCAATTCCATTTTCTACCAGTAGGGGTAAAAGGGAAGGTTGTAAAAAATATCCATTTTCCCCCTCTATTGATTGACACTGGTCTCATGTCTCTATTTTCCTGCTGACGAAAGTTATTACAAAAGAAGGTTAATTTTGGACATGCAATTCCCTTTTCTACCAGTTGGGGTAAAATGGAAGGTTGTAAAAAATGTCCACAGTGCCCCTCTATTGATTGACACTGGTCTCATGCCTCTGTCTCCCTGATGTATAAAGTTATTACAAAAAGAATGTTAATTTTGGACATGCAATTCCCTTTTCTACCAGTTGGGGTAAAATGGAAGGTTGTAAAAAATGTCCACAGTGCCCCTCTATTGATTGACACTGGTCTCATGTCTCTATTTTCCTGCTGACGAAAGTTATTACAAAAGAAGGTTAATTTTGGACATGCAATTCCCTTTTCTACCAGTTGGGGTAAAATGGAAGGTTGTAAAAAATGTCCACAGTGCCCCTCTATTGATTGACACTGGTCTCATGTCTCTATTTTCCTGCTGACGAAAGTTATTACAAAAGAAGGTTAATTTTGGACATGCAATTCCCTTTTCTACCAGTTGGGGTAAAATGGAAGGTTGTAAAAAATGTCCACAGTGCCCCTCTATTGATTGACACTGGTCTCATGTCTCTATTTTCCTGCTGACGAAAGTTATTACAAAAGAAGGTTAATTTTGGACATGCAATTCCCTTTTCTACCAGTAGGGTAGAAAATGGTAGGTTGTAAAAAATATCCATTGTCCCCCTCTATTGATTGACACTGGTCTCATGCCTCTGTCTCCCTGATGTAAAAAGTTATTACAAAAAGAAGGTTAATTTTGGACATGCAATTTCCTTTTCTACGAGTAGGGGTAAAATGGAAGGTTGTAAAAAATGTCCACTGTCCCCCTCTATTGATTGACACTGGTCTCACGCCTTTGTCTCCCTGATGTATAAAGTTATTACAAAAAGAATGTTAATTTTGGACATGCAATTCCCTTTTCTACGAGTAGGAGTAAAATGGAAGGTTGTAAAAAATGTTCACTGTCCCCTTCTATTGATTGACACTGGCCTCATGTCTCTATTTTCCTGCTGATGAAAGTTATTACAAAAAGAAGGATAATTTTGGACATGCAATTCCCTTTTCTACCAGTAGGGGTAAAATAACACATTAAAATCTGTCTTTCTGTCTTTATGCCAACTTTGCACTTCACATGTTAGAAACATATTTCATGAGGGCGAGCGTTAGTCTTAACAGTCCATAATCCAATAATCCAAAAAATGCTAAAAACCTTCTTTCTCTGTAAGAGACAGCTGGATTATGCAATGTTAGGACTAAATCTTGCCCTCATGAATAATGTTTCAAACATGTGAAATGAAATGTTATTTGCAATGCAGAAAGACATATTTTGATGTATTAGGATTTTATGCTCATGAATTTATGTTAGAGCTTCTAAGCACAAAAAGCTTAGCTTAGAGCTTCTGTGAATAAAAAAACTACTCTATTTTCGAAAGTTATTACAAAAAGAAGGTTAATTTTGGACATGCAATTCCATTCTCTACCAGTAGGGGTAAAAAGATAAAAAGAGAAAGATTTCCACTGTCCCCCTGTATTGATTGACACTGGTCTCA
>NW_015505579.1:13209-51161 GCF_001515645.1 Sinocyclocheilus grahami
CCCCTCTATTGATTGACACTGGTCTCATGTCTCTATTTTCCTGCTGACGAAAGTTATTACAAAAGAAGGTTAATTTTGGACATGCAATTCCCTTTTCTACCAGTAGGGTAGAAAATGGTAGGTTGTAAAAAATATCCATTGTCCCCCTCTATTGATTGACACTGGTCTCATGTCTCTATTTTCCTGCTGACGAAAGTTATTACAAAAGAAGGTTAATTTTGGACATGCAATTCCCTTTTCTACCAGTAGGGTAGAAAATGGTAGGTTGTAAAAAATATCCATTGTCCCCCTCTATTGATTGACACTGGTCTCATGCCTCTGTCTCCCTGATGTAAAAAGTTATTACAAAAAGAAGGTTAATTTTGGACATGCAATTTCCTTTTCTACGAGTAGGGGTAAAATGGAAGGTTGTAAAAAATGTCCACTGTCCCCCTCTATTGATTGACACTGGTCTCACGCCTTTGTCTCCCTGATGTATAAAGTTATTACAAAAAGAATGTTAATTTTGGACATGCAATTCCCTTTTCTACGAGTAGGAGTAAAATGGAAGGTTGTAAAAAATGTTCACTGTCCCCTTCTATTGATTGACACTGGCCTCATGTCTCTATTTTCCTGCTGATGAAAGTTATTACAAAAAGAAGGATAATTTTGGACATGCAATTCCCTTTTCTACCAGTAGGGGTAAAATAGAAGGTTGTAAAAAATGTCCATTGTCCCCCTTTATTGATTGACACTGGTCTCATGCCTCTGTCTCCCTGATGTATAAAGTTATTACAAAAAGAATGTTAATTTTGGACATGCAATTCCCTTTTCTACCAGTAGGGGTAAAAAGAGAGGCTGTGAAAGATGTCCACTGTCCCCCTGTACTGATTGACACTGGTCTCAAATCTGTATCGTTCTGCTTACAAAAGTTATTACAAAAAGAATGTTAATTTTGGTCATGCAATTCCCTTTTTTTACCAGTAGGTGTAAAATGGAAGGTTGTAAAAAATGTCCATTGTCCCCCTCTATTGATTGACACTGGTCTCACGCCACTGTCTCCCTGATATAAAAAGTTATTACAAAAAGAAGGTTAATTTTGGACATGCAATTCCATTCTCTACCAGTAGGGGTAAAAAGAGAGGCTGTGAAAGATTTCCACTGTCCCCCTGTATTGATTGACACTGGTCTCACGCCACTGTCTCCCTGATATAAAAAGTTATTACAAAAAGAAAGTTAATTTTGGACATGCAATTCCATTCTCTACCAGTAGGGGTAAAAAGAGAGGCTGTGAAAGATTTCCACTGTCCCCCTGTATTGATTGACACTGGTCTCACGCCACTGTCTCCCTGATATAAAAAGTTATTACAAAAAGAAAGTTAATTTTGGACATGCAATTCCGTTTTTTTACAAGTAAAATTTTTTTAAATTAGAAATCTACCTGCTTCATGTAAACAGTCTGTCAACATCTTAGCTGCTATATTAGTATCTACTTCCACTGCAGTAGCAAAGCCACCTAAAAAGTTTCCATTCAGTAAATAAGATAATCTTTGCAAAAACTGCCTCTCACCATTAGTTCCCCATTTAAATCTTGTCCAGGGTCTTGCATCACTGAGATTTTTCTCCATTTTTGTCCTTGATTCAACACTACTTAACCTAATGTTGTATTATAATGGGAAGTGATCAGAAATATCTACATATAAAATCTTTAACATGTGTAAAGAGTTCACTGGAAATAATAAAATAATCAATCACCCTACATCCAGCTGCTGACATAATTGTAAACTCTCCATCGATATCTTTCCCAGTTCTTCCATTTACAAAATGAATATTTAAATTACGATACATATCTAAAAGACAGTGACCAAATGTATTAACAACCTTATCTTTTGATTTTCTATACCCTTCAAAATGATCATTAGTATAACAACTACCATATGCTATATATTCAGAATCATCTCACTCAATGTAATCACATTCATTACCAGTTCTGGCATTAAAGTCCCCTGCAATGATTAACTTTACATCTTCTCCAACTTGATCTAACACATTTAGAATTTCATTATCCAAAGAACTATTACCATTCATTTTTATATGAGCTAGATCCCTCAGGAAAGCTATAAGTAAAATTAAGAACAATGTTATCCTCAAATAATCCACTCTTTTTGTCGGAATATAAAAATATGCAGTCAGAAATGTCCTCTATTGATGGACACTGGTTTCATGCCTCTGTCTCCCTGATGTAAAAAGTTATTACAAAAAGAATGTTAATTTTGGACCTGTAATTCCCTTTTCTACCAGTTGGGGTAAAACGGACGGTTGTAAAAAATGTCCACTGTCCCCCTCTATTGATTGACACTGGTTTCATGCCTCTGTCTCCCTGATGTAAAAAGTTATTACAAAAAGAATGCTAATTTTGGACATGCAATTCCATTTTCTACCAGTAGGGGTAAAAAGAGAGGCTGTGAAAGATTTCCACTGTCCCCTGTATTAATTGACACTGGTCTCATGCCTCTGTCTCCCTGATATAAAAAGTTATTACAAAAAGGAGGTTAATTTTGGACATGCAATTGCCTTTTCTACCAGTAGGGTAGAAAATGGAAGGTTGTAAAAAATGTCCAAAATGTCCTCTATTGATGGACACTGGTTTCACGCCTCTGTCTCCCTGATGTAAAAAGTTATCACAAAAAGAAAGTTAATTTTGGACATGCAATTCCCTAATCAGCCACTAGGGGTAAAAAGAGAGGCTGTGAAAGATGCAACTGACTGCATATTTTTATATTCCGACAAAAAGAGTGGATTATTTGAGGATAACATTGTTCTTAATTTTACTCATATCTTTCCTGAGGGATCTAGCTCATATTGAAATGAATGGTAATAGTTCTTTGGAAAATGAAATTCTAAATGTGTTAGATCAAGTTGGAGAAGATGTAAAGTTAATCATTGCAGGGGACTTTAATGCCAGAACTGGTACTGAATGTGATTACATTGAGTGTGATGATTCTGAATATATAGCATGTGGTAGTTGTTATACTAATGATCATTTTGAAGGGTATAGAAAATCAAAAGATAAGGTTGTTAATACATTTGGTCACTGTCTTTTCGATATGTATCGTAATTTAAATATTCATTTTGTAAATGGAAGAACTGGGAAAGATATTGATGGAGAGTTTACAATTATGTCAGCAGCTGGATGTAGGGTGATTGATTATTTTATTATATCCAGTGAACTCTTTACACATGTTAAAGATTTTGAGATTTTATATGTAGATATTTCTGATCACTTCCCATTATTATACACCATTAGGTTAAGTAGTGTTGAATCAAGGACAAAAATGCAGAAAAATCTCAGTGATGTAAGACCCTGGACCAGATTTAAATGGCGAACTAATGGTGATAGGCAGTTTTTGCAAAGATTATCTTATTTACTGAATGGAAACTTTTTAGGTGGCTTTGCTACTGCAGTGGAAGTAGATACTAATATAGCAGCTAATATTTTGACAGACTGTTTACATGAAGCAGGTAGATTTCTCATTTAAAAAAGTCTATATTTAAATGTAAACAACCACAGTGGTGGGATGAAGATTGTTCATTGTAGAAATCTGTAAAATATAGTGTTTTAAATCAATTCAGAAGAACAGGTAACGTGGGGACTATGAACAGTTATATTCTTGAGAAACGAAAATTAAAAAAATTATGTAATAGGTAATATACTACATGAAAACACAGCAGCTGTGGAAGAAAATTAAAAGTTATGGAAGGTCTAATAATATCGCACAAGATAAGTGGCTAGAATATTTTATAAAGTTATTATCTGATTCAAAATTTAATATAGATGCTGATTCTGAAAACTTTGTCACAGATTGTGTGAATAATCATGAAGTTGCATTTTTTTATGAAAATGAAATTTTAGATAGTAGTATTACTTATAATGAGATTTTTAAAGCTATTATGTCAATGAGTAATGGAAAGGCCCCTGGACCAGACAGCATTATTATTGAGATGCTGAAAGCAGCATCACATATGTTATGTCCTCTCTTTATATAATAAAATATTAGATACAGGGTGCTTTCCAGAGTTTTGGTTTGAGGCTGTGATTTGTCCGCTATACAAGAATGGTGATAAAAATGATGTAGAAAATTATAGGAGGATAGGTCAGGTTATTCTACAATAGATAATATTTTTATTTTACAGTCAGTGGTTCAGAAATATATTACAAAGCAAAAAGGAAGGATGTATTGTATATTTGTTGATTTCTCTAAAGCTATTGACAGTGTGCAGCATAATCTTTTGTATTTCACTCACATTAAGAATGGCATTGGTGGAAAAGTTTTTAGTGTATTGAGATCTATGTATTCTAAACTTAAATCATGTGTGAAAGGAACCGATGGTCTAACAGAGTATTTTGGCTGCACCATTGGTGTAAGACAGGGCTGCATGGTGAGTCCACTTTTGTTTATTCCTTTCTTAAATGAATATATAACAATGTTGAAGAAAAATTGTAAAGGTATTCAGATTGAAAGTATCACAGAAGTACAGACCTTGTTATATGCTGATGATATGGTTAATATAGCAGATACAATTGGAGGGTTAGAGAAACAGATTGAACAGCTGGAAAAATGTTGTAGTCTTTATGGTATGAGAGTGAATTTGAGTAAAACAAAAATTATGGTTTTTAGAAGAGGGGGCTCTCTAAATAAGGATGAAAAATTGTATTTTGCTGGTGAACAGATTGAAGTGGTTAATTGTTACAAATATCTGGGTATGTGGTTTACAACAAAATTGTCATGGTGGAAAACCCGACAACTTTTAGCAAGCCAAGGCAAGAAAGCAATGCTTTCCTTGCTACTATTTGTTCGTAAACATAAAATTAGCTGCAATCAGTCTTTGTACTTGTTTGATCGCATGGTTGCTCCTATACTTTATTATGGATCTGAGATATGGGGTTTTGAACCAGTGGAGTGTATTGAAAATGTTCGGATATCTTTTTGTAAAAAACTCCTGTCTATCAGTACAAGTGTGAGCAATGTAGCTGTCTTGGGTGATTTGGGTAGATTTGTATTGTCCACTTAAATGAAAAGATGTATCATGTATTGGATAAAACTAGTGTCTATGTCAAATCATCATTATCCCAAAAAAAATTATAATATGCTTTTTCAATTAGATGAAGTAGGAAAAACATAGGTTACTCGTATTAGAGTTCTGCTGTATTTTTTATGTTTTTTCTAGTCCCCGGGAGGCTCAAAGTGTAGGTGATATAAGAACATTTACATCTATTCTTAACCAACGATTGAAAGAAAAAGCACATGAGGCATGGTATTCATCAGTTTTGGAAAATAATAAGTTAAGTATATATTCACAATACAAGTCTTTATTGATACAAGAGAGCTACATTGCGTCTGTGTATAACATGCAACTGTATACAAGGCATTTACAACCCTTTCTGCATCCCCTAATCTAAAGTGTAAACTACTTATCAGTTGTAAATGTTTTACTCATCATTCGTAGATCTTTCACCCCAGTGCACACAACCTGTAACCGGCAGGTTTGTAAAACAATTACAACTAATGAGTATTTTACACTTTAGATGAGGGGATGCAGAAAGGGTTGTAAATGCCTTGTATACAGCTACAGATCATACAGATAATTTGTAACAGGTAAGATCTACAAATTATGTGTAACAAATTTACAAGTGATGAACTGTTTACACTTTAGATTAGGGGATGCAGAAAGCTTTGTAAATGATTTATTCATGCGCTTGCACAACAGGTTTTGAATGTTGTAATGTGTACTGAAATGTAAGGGCTGACTGGTGAGGGTGTAGACAGATGTCTTCTCTGACACACAGAGTATTTTAACGCTGTGATCTTCAGTATTAGTGGGCAGTAGTGGGCATTGCATAAGTTGGTTTATGCAATGTTAAGACTAAAGCTTGCCCACATGAAAGATGTTTCTAAAGATGTGAAGACATTCTCTTCATGTGCTTAGTTGCACTAACACAGTGTTACTGTTCACAGAAGCACTAAACTAAGCTTGTTGTACTTAGAAGCTCAAACATAACTTCATGAGCATAAAACGCCTAACATATTAAAATCTTTCTTTCTGCATTGCAAATGACATTTCATTTCACTTGTCAGAAACATCTTTCATGTGGGAAAGCTTTAGTCTTAACATTGCATAAACCAACTTTCTCTAACAGAGAAGGAAGGTTTTCAGCATATGCGGGTTTGCAATCTTTTCATGTGCTTAGTTGCACTAACATAGTACAACAAGCTTAGTGCTTCTGTGAACAGTAACACTAAGAAGCTCAAACAGAACTTCATGAGCATTAAACTCCTAACATATAAAAATCTTTCTTTCTGCATTGCAAATGACATTTCATTTCACTTGTCAGAAACATCTTTCATGTGGGAAAGCTTTAGTCTTAACATTGCATAAACCAACTTTCTCTAACAGAGAAGGAAGGTTTTCAGCATATGCGGGTTTGCAATCTTTTCATGTGCTTAGTTGCACTAACATAGTACAACAAGCTTAGTGCTTCTGTGAACAGTAACACTAAGAAGCTCAAACAGAACTTCATGAGCATTAAACTCCTAACATATAAAAATCTTTCTTTCTGCATTGCAAATGACATTTCATTTCACTTGTCAGAAACATATTTCATGTGGGCAAGCTTTAGTCTTAACATTGCTTAAACCAACTTTCTCTAACAGAGAAAAAATGTATTCAGCATATGTGGGTTTGCATTCTCTTCATGTGCTTAGTTGCACTTAACATAGTGTTACTGTTCACAGAAGCACTAAACGAAGTTTATTTTGTTTAAAAGTTTGAACATATATTCATAAGCCTAAAACTCCTAACACATCAAAATCTGTCTTATGCATTGCAAATAACATTTCATTTCATATGGTTGAAACATCTTTCTTGTAGGCAAGCTTTAGTCTTAACATTGCATAAACCAACTTTCGCTAACAGAGAAAGAAGGTTTTCAGCATATGTGGGCTAGCATTCTCTTCATTTGCTTAGTTGCACTAACATAGTTTAGTGCTTCTGTGAACAGTAACACTAAGCTTGTTGTACTAAGAAGCTCAAACATAACATCATGAGCATAAAACTCCTAATATATTAAAATTTGTCTTCTGCATTGCAAATAAAATTTCATTTCATATGGTAGAAACATCTTTCATGTTGGCAAGATTTAGTCTTAACTTTGCATAAACCAACTTTCTCTAACAGAGAAAGAAGGTTTTCAGCATTTGTGGGTTTACATTCTCTTAATTTGCTTAGTTGCACTAACATAGTGTTACTGTTCACAGAAGCATGAAACTAAGCTTCTTGTACTAAGAAGCCCTAACATAACTTCATGAGCATAAAACTCCTAACACATCAAAATCTGTCTCATGCATTGCAAATAACATTTCATTTCACTTGTTAGAAACATCTTTCATGAGGGCAAGGCTGTCTTAACATTGCATAAACCAACTTTCTCTAACAGAGAAAGAAGGTTTTCAGCATATGTGGGCTAGAATTCTCTTTATTTGCTTAGTTGCACTAACATAGTGTTCCCTTTCAGTCGGTCACGCCGAGTCACGTTGGTGACCGACGAATTGGGATATCGCTTCGATAGACCAATCTACTTCGAGTGTAAACTAAATGAGCCAATGCACACTGGCATGCAATTATTGCATCCAGCTGCTGCTGATCACAGCGTGAGTATAATAAGGCAGCAGGTGCAATGCATGCCAGCTTTTCGCTTCGGAGCCAAGCGACAACGTCATTCTGCTCAACTGTGTCTGTTGGAGAACTACGAGTTCAGCACGCTCTCGGAAGCTTTCTGTGTTGGCGGGACGGTGCTTCAGCAGTGGTCGTTCCAGTGTCGAGTGGGTTGCGCACTTCAGGCTGCACTACCCCTGTCGTGTTGCAAACCGGCCATCTCCCCTGTGCGCCTCAGCACTAAAAGAACATTTCCTAAAAAGAACAAATTTCTCTAAAAGAGCTAAACGGGTGCGTCTTTATAAAGACGACGGATCGTCCTTATAAGGATGCCGTTTCACCTGTGCGTTTCTGGGTGTGGTCGTTACCTGGCACCGGGTGATGGTCACGATCGCTGCCTCATGTGTCTGGGCATTAAGCACACTGAGGTGGCCTTCATGGATGAGTCATGTTCTCATTGCGGGAAGATGACCATCTCGGAGCTGCGAACCAGGCTCTGCTACTCGCAAGGGGGCGGAGTCCCATTGCCGCTGCCGCGATCTGGGGCTCGTTCTGGTGAAAGGCAGACGAGAACCACTTCCAGCAGTAGCGTGGGCGGTTTGAGGGTTACAGTGATGGCAAACCCCGCAGGGAACCAACCCTCTGGGGACCATCACTCCTCTTGCTCCTCCGATCCAGTGGAGCGACCCACAGAACGCGATGGGCCCTCTTTAAAGAGCGTACCAGCGGTATCCAGTGGACCTCCCCCGACCAGATGTCGATCTCAGCATCGGAGGGAGAACTGTCAAATGAGGATTCGGCCACGCTGCCGCCCTCCGGATCGGTGGCAAAGCCTGAATCTGATCCGGAGATGAGAGCTATGCTTTCCCGGGCCGCCGAAAGAGTCGGGCTCGAGTGGAAACCTCCACCTCGTCCCGAGCCCTCAAGGCTGGATGACTGGTTTCTCTGGGTGGCTCGCGCTGGTTCTCAGCGCCCCCCCCCGGTGCCTTTCTTCCCGGAGGTGCATGACGAGCTCACCAGGTCGTGGACGGCACCTTTTTCTTCCAGAAACCGGCCGGTGGGCTCCTCCTCCCTCACCACCCTCGACGGCGGTGCAGCGAAGGGGTATTCGGCGATTCCCCCAGGTGGAGCGGGCAGTAGCGATGCAATTGTGTCCTAAGTCCACCTCCTCCTGGCGGGGAGACCCGGTACTTCCTTCCCGGGCCTGTAGGCATTCGTCTGGTTTAAACGGCAGTGCCTATACGGCTTGCGGGGAAGCTGCTTCCGCCTTACGCGCTATGGCGTTACTGCAGGTGCACCAGGCTAAGGCACTGAAGGACCTGCACGAGGGTAGTCACGATCTGGAAGTTCTGAAAGAGCTCCGAACCACCACTGACCTTGCGCTCCCGAGTGACGAAGGTCACCGCGAGTTCCCTGGGTCGTGCGATGTCCACGCTTGTGGTCCAGGAGCGCCATCTCTGGCTGTGTCTGGCAGACATGTGAGACACGACAATGTTCTTCAATACCACTGTGTCCCAGACCGGCCTCTTCAGCGACGCAGTCGAGAGCTTTGCCCAGCAGTTCTCGGCTGCCCAGAAGCAGACTGAGGCGATCCGACACAGCTGCTGCCTCCATCCGTCTGCAGCGCCCCAGCCTGTTCGTCGCCGAGGGTGGGCCCCTGTGTCCACCCCCACTCCTGCGCCACATCCGCAGCAGCCTTCAGCAAAGCGGCGTCGTGGAGACGGGTGTGGGCGGGCCGCCCCGCCTGTCCAGGCCCCCGGCAAGCAGAGAAGCAAGTGGCCCTGAGACAGGCGACCCAGGGATGGAGGGATCTGCTCTTCGGGAGATGGTGAATGCACCACTCCCTCCCCCGGAGGAGGGCCGAGCGGAGAATCTTTTGTTTCATTTTTTCCTGCCGTTGGCCTCACGGCCGACGGTGCCCAAATTCTCGACAAGAGAGCAGTTTCCTTTATCTCTGGGTCCCAGGAGGGCACGGAGAGTTGCGGACGGACTAATGCTGGACCTCACTCATCCTCCTCCTTCGCCAGATGGCAGCAGCGGGCGGTTCGAGAGCGTCAACAAAGGCCCTACTCACGCACCCTCTGCCAACCCGTGGAACCAGGTGAGCCTTGCACGATTGGTTTATACTAGCACAGTCTCAGGATCAGTTGTGCGAGCACAGGGACCTGGTGCTTCGGCACCTCAGCCTGTTGGGCCTTCGGGTCAACTGGGAAAAGAGCAAACTCTCCCCGACGCAGAGGATCTCTTTTCTCGGTATGGAGTTGGATTCGGTTTTGTGTTCGTGAATACAAAGAGAGAGTTTGAGTAACTTTGTTGAGGGGGCCGTAAGCAGGGGTCAGCTGATGACCGGGCTATACATGTAGTCAAACTATTACTTAAAGCACTGATGGTTCACGGGTTTGGTCACTATGACGAAACTGACATAAAATAAGATGAACTCAAAAAAAAGAGAAAAAAAAGAAAAGGAAGATTTTTCCTATTTTAGTTTTTTTTTTTCTAAGAGATGTGGCTAAGCAGGTGTCACTTGTGGGTGATGCTGCAATAGACTTCATAAACCTAGGGTTAGACTGTTAGCTAAACTAGCAGGGACCCACCAAATACCTCATCAAAAGAAAAAGAAACAGTGGGAATTGTTCCTAGTTCTATCTTGACCTACATTGTGTTGAACAGTAGCTGCCCTTCAATGTATTAGGTCTGCCACTGAGGAGTGAGGAGAAAGTAGAGAGGAAACAGGGATTAGGCTACTAATAACCTGTATAATTCATTAAGGAAACAACAGTTGCTAGAACTACTGTAATCCTATACAAAACGCAAAGATGGTGATAGTAAAAATAACTAAAATAAGGTAAAAGTAGAACAAAACAAACAAAAGGGGTCCTAATATCTGTAGGAAATTAAAAAGGGAAAGTAAATAAAAAAAATAAAATAAAAATGGATTTAATTAATTTAATTAAATTAATTTAATCAAAATCAATTTAGCTGTATTGGTACATTTGTGCCAAACAAATGTAAATAAATGCAATAAAATTAAAGAAAGGTAGAATAAAGTCAAAACAAAAATAAACAATAACACAAGTAAAACTACAGTATGTGGGTAGGGTCACGTGTTGCTAGGAGACCGATGCAAACTCACACCAGGTGCAAGGGTTGCAGAACTTGCACTGCCGTGAGCATGCATGCGAAACTCGTGCGGGGCATAACAGTCAGTTATGACATGTCCCATACAAATTCATTCATTAATCAAAACAGCACATTCACTTCACAGGCAATGGTGGATTCGTAGTTAGCTACACTAGAATAACACCATTAATTTTACGTAAATGTTTCACATGAACAAATCAAAATGAAATACAATGATACGTAACACATAATAAGGCCTTAAATTAATGAAATGAGGAATATCGCTCAGATCACCTACACAGTGCTGAAAAAGGGGATTTCTTCGCCCAAGATCAGACTGATGTATTCTGGTACCATTTATATGGGCTGCTAATCTGAGGTTTACCCATCAGAAAAGCCGTACCCTCTACTAACAACAGAAATTATGATTTCTTCGCTAAAATCAGGTTAGTTTCTTATCGTACGATTTAACTGCAATAACATAAAACTCATAAAAGAGCTACAGATTTTGATAAAATGCAACCATATGTGCTTTTTAAACTCTGCTGTGATAGCCAAAGTGAAACTTATTTTAATTTAAAGTTAAAGTCAAGGGTCAACACTATTCACCAAAACGGTAAGTTGAAAAAAAAACATCTAAACCTTAATTCTCAATAAAGAACTTATGTTTTAGATACTCCAGAAATAAAGTCTAACTGGTTAGTAATGTGTGAAGTTGGTGTTGCTGTTTGTGGAGAGGGACTTTTTTTCTGAGGTCAAAGGTCTCATGTTGGGGCCCTGGAATATTTCCTTACGGGGGCAAAAAAAAAATTATATCTTCAAGAAATAGACTGTATTTTAATGTTGTTTGAACCCTTTCCCTAACTAAACTAAGAAACTAAGCGAGAGTTAAAGAACCTTTAAAGAACTATACAGGGGCTTACAGGTTTTACGGTAGTGGTGCTATATAGCACCTCATCGACTACAAAGAACCGTTGAAGAACCGCTGAAGAACCATACAGGGGCTTAACAGGTTCTTTATACGGTAGTGGTGCTATACAGTACCTTAACCACTCTAAAGAACCTCTGAAGAACCTTTTGTTTTTTGAGTGTAATGTTTAATAAGTTTATTAGCAAACATTAACAAGCACATTATCTCAAGTTTCTAACTCTTTGAATATACAGGTGCATCTCAATAAATTAGAATGTTGTGGAAAAGTTCATTTATTTCAGTAATTCAATTCAAATTGTGAAACTTGTATATTAAATAAATTCAATGCACACAGACTGAAGTAGTTTAAGTCTTTGGTTCTTTTAATTGTCATGATTTTGGCTCACATTTAACAAAAACCCACCAATTCACTATCTCAACAAATTAGAATACTTCGAAAAAATTTTTTTAGTGAATTGTTGGCATTCTGGAAAGTATGTTCATTTACTGTACATGTACTAAATACTTGGTAGGGGCTCCTTTTGCTTTAATTACTGCCTCAATTCGGCGTGGCATGGAGGTGATCAGTTTGTGGCACTGCTGAGGTGGTATGGAAGCCCAGGTTTCTTTGACAGTGGCCTTCAGCTCATCTGCATTTTTTGGTCTCTCGTTTCTCATTTTCCTCTTGACAATACCCCATATCTATAGTAGCTGAAGATGTATTAGTTATTAGATAGGTGGTCATAATGGAATAGCTCATTAATGTGTATGTAAGTGCAAACTCGTGAATTTTCTAATCTGTCTATTTAAGCCCTGATTTTCTTCTGTTCATTGTTTGGTCTCGTTTATGGTAATGTGTAGTTTGTTGCTTTGTGTGATTATTAAAACTCCTTGTGAACCACCTTCTTTGTGTGCTTTATTTGGATTGTACTTCACAAAAACGTGACAAATATTATTAATAAGTGCAAGCTCCACTATTTATACTGCATGTGCAAACTAATTCTCGCTGGCAAAGAAGCTTTAAAACGTGTGCTTTCTTTCACTTTCTTCGCTTAAACTCACTAGCATACTCTTGCTGTGTATGCTCTAACAAACTGTATACTTATGCATAAAACCACTAACACATTATAATTGTCTTTCTGCATTGCAAATAAGAACTCTCTTCAAAAGTGAGAACCATTTTTAATAAGTGCAACACTTTACATAGCATATACAAAGTAACTACCGCTGGGAAAGGAGCTTTACAGTATATGTATGCTTGCATTCACTTTATTCACCTAAATTACACATAAAATTTAGCTGAGAAATTACCCCCAAAAGAAAATTTCAAGTAATTATTGTGTTAAATGAGAAAAGCATATCAAATAGACATTACAAAAGTAGCTTTTTTCACAAGCAGCTTCTGAGTTGGTATTGAGATTAATTTACAGGCCATTTATTGCAGCTCCAAAACAGTTTACAACTATTAACCTGTAGTTGTTGTGAAATGTTTCTAGAGTATTAATGCAGTGGGATTATGGGTTAATCTGACAAACCACGTTGGGGTTACCTTTCATCCCAAAATCAAATGAATGAAATAGAAAGAAAATGTACAAAAAAAAAAAATCAGCTACGAGAAATCACTATTGAGAATAATACGATTTTTTTTTATATTTGGAGGGACAATGTTCATACTTCTCATTTTTAAAAAATCAAGAAATTATGGTCCTAAAAGAAAACAAAATATATATTTGAACAAAATATAATTTTCTTATCTTTTCTTTTGATTTTGAGGTGAAATGTGAACTAGACATGATTTCACAAGATTCACTTTTACAGGGGTTTGATAGTGAGCATCAGCTCTTTGCCCAGAGGAGGGACAATGTATTTTTCCTCCCTGAGTAAACGCAGTAACAGGTCCTTAGCATCCTCAGGCCACCTGTACAGACGTGTGCTCTGTAGCCAGAGTGGAACATGACTCTGCCAGAAAAAAAGCAACAGATTTTAAACTAATAATACTCTTCATACATACTGTACATATTTATGTATTTAATTTCCTTACTAAACATGTCTAACATCCCATGCCCTCAGCAGAGGGTTTTTTTCTTCTTTTTTTGGTGACTTACTTGGTTAGCACTGGGAAACAGCACTGGTACCAATCTGAAGTTTAGACATCTCTGCAGAATGAATTCATTTTGGATCTGAAAAAAGGAAACAATCAAAAACTTGCACCGCTAACCCAAAGGAGAAGTAGATCTATATATAGTGGGTGTCAAAACCTACACAACACTGTTAAAATCGCCATTTTTGGAGTTATCAGTTTTCGACATAATACCTTTGAAGTGTGTTAGAGATATTGGCTCAGAATAATTAAAACAATGTGACTAGTTATAACTTCATCAACAGCATTCCCTGATGGTAAAATGCTGTATCTTATAAGATCAACCTTATCAAAACATTTAAAGAAGCTTTTACACAGATCTCTAGAAGGATGAGAAGAGACAGCTGTCAGCCAGGTCTCACCTGAGTGTGTATGTACTTGGTGTGTAGTCCATGTTGATCAGATCCATCTCCCTCAACATCTGTCTTATACTTTGGACTGATCACTACAATGATTAACACTGACTTCTGCAAAACAAATTGATCAGATTCCAGTAGAAAGCTCAGAATATAAACAAAAACGAACTGGTCAATTTTGCCTAAAAAGTACCTGTTTATAGAACGGATATCTACAGACAAATTACAGCCGTGATAATTTTCATAACAGCACTCCTGCACATGATATTGCTCAGTTTAACTTCAGCTAACAACTGTGAAAGCTATATCCAGTGTTGTTCAAGAAATCAATTTCAAATAACATTGTCATGGTCAGTTGCAGTGAAGGAGAAATGCTCATTCTAGTTGCAGCAGTTTTATTAAAACTCAAAAAGATAATCCAAAAAGACAAGAATGATTTTGGTTAAACTAACCAAACTAACCAAAACGATGACAACAGAAAATGAACAACAGAAACTGAGGGCTATTTATACACACAAAGGAACAAACAACCAATGAGTAACCTAAGAAACTAACCAGTTGCGGGAAAATGAGGACAAAAACTAGGACAACCAAACTAGCCCAGCCGGAGCCGAAGGGGTGAAGGGACAAGCCACAAACCTCCAATGCAGAGACGGAGGGACGAGGATGCCTGGTGGAATCAGAAGAGGGACAACGGCCCATGGTAGAGCTGAGGGAGCAAGGTGCAAAGGTGGAACAGACTGGTTGATGGGCCGAGGTGGAGCAATGGGCTCAGAGCTAATGGGTCAACTCTCCAGGGCGGATCGGAAGCCACAAGGCAGATTAGGGCTGCGTGGCAGGGCTGATGGTGGAGATGAGGATTGGAGGGAGCCAGGAGTGGGCAGGAGTAGCTTGGTGTAGGGAAGGAGCAGTGGCGACAAAGATAACAGAGCTGGACAGAAGTGGTGAGGAAGAACACTCTGTGATGGCTGGGACTGGTGGCGACAAAGAACTTGAGCTGGGCAGGATCAGCGACAACTACTAGGATTCTGAGCTGGGTGGGACCAACGGCGATGAAGAAGACAGCATAGGAAGGGACCGATGGTGGGTTCGTGGGTGGGCAGGGTGGGAAGCACTATCTCTGTTTCCCAGTCCTCAGTATCCAGTTCCACTCTCTGGCATGGATGTTAGATCTTGTCAGACATGACTACTGGCTCAGGGACGAACATGGCTTCTGACATGTCTCGGGAAAATAAATTATGCAAGCGAAATTCACGTCGTGTAGTAAGAAAATGAACAGTAAAAGAACTAGGAGAAAAACATTAAAGGAATACACTTTACGATATATGCTACATTTAAAGCCTACTTTATATTTAAAAACCTTCGTTAAACTGGACAGTCTTTCTTGTGACATTGTGCTCCGGAGAAATGTCTTGATCACTTTCAATTTCGAGAACGATCTTTCAGCAGTTGCAACCGTTACAGGTAAATTCAGAAACAACTTGAGAGCTGTTGCTACATCGGGGACACTGGGCAGGATAGAGCGGTGTTTAATAAACAACAGCTGCGCAAGATCTGCAATGGAGCCATGCTCAATCTCCTGTATTTCGGGCTTCAGCGCATTTCTGAACGATAACAATTGTTAATGCATAAGCCACGTTAAGCGTAATGATAATCTAAAAATGTGCTTTATGTGGTAATAATCTCATTTAAAAAATAAATCTTATTTAACATTATAAATATATTAGGTTACACCATTAAAACTAATTTAAGGGTAAGAACAAGTAGCTAAATATCTCTTTAACATAGCCTAAACAATTGTTACTACTTTTTTTTCCCCAGTGGGAGATAAATGCTTAACGTAAAACTTTGCGCGCTGTGTTCATATTCTGGGCTCTTCAGCAGTTTGATCTTTTAATACCACTGTCTTAATGCATAGCTAAGCCAGTTAAGTGTAAAAATATGCAGTTCGATCACAGTGTGGTTGTCTTGGAAGTATAGCCTAGTGTTTATGACAAGTGAAATTTGAGAGAAAATAGATTTTCCCTGGTTGCTGTTTTAGAACATGATTAAGCCACATTAAGAGTTTTTCACAGACTTTTCCACTCCATTGCACTACCTTCACGCTCGTGTCTCATGTCGTTTGCAGTTTCTCGAGCATGACACGGCATTCTAAAAACACGCTCAAGTCAAAGGAGTTTTTTTTCCCCAAATTCCACTGTGTTTGGAAATCTTGTGTTTTTCAAAGCAAAAGCACGTTCTATGAGGTTTGTGATTTATTCGTTAAACCCAGAGTTTCTTTCAGTCTCCTCCCCCTTTTTAAAGTGTAAGCGATGTTTAAACACCTCATTCATTCATTTGAGATTCTGTGAGATTCAAGCCAGTTCTGTGATCAGTAGTAAATCTTTTGTTTATTCAGCAACCACTATCCACAAGTTTCCTATGCCCCATGAGGCCTTGCGTCAAAAGTGGGAGCGTCTTCCGGTTTGAAGTAAACAAGCAGGACGTGATACTCATTCATTCAACAGTTGACAGTCAGTCATTCAAGATTTAGCTATCCAAACTAGCTAACAATGTGGGAACACAACTTCAACTAACTTAAAAAGGGTGAAATAACAGTACCTTTACCCTCTGCGGTAATGGCCTCGTATCACATACGGTAGCATTTTTAGCTATTTTGTAGATTCTGTAACTTAGCCTGTGAAGGTAAGGCGATGAATAATTTGAAAAGCTCAGAGGCTTATTAGTATCTACACAGTGATAAAGTCGGTCGGGTGTTATTTAAGGATGTCGGAAACGACCTTATGATTTTAAAAGCGGACACTGAGCCGATCTAGAACCTACACGTATCACATCATATAAGGCTTGGGTGCTGGCATCAGTGACAGATAGCATCATGTATTGTAGTGCCAGGACGCTATGCAGCAGCACTTTTGTGGAAGGTCAGTAAAGTAAGGACAATTAAGGGCACGAAAGTTGTTTATTGTATTGTGATATTATTAAGTAACTAATAAATGCACTAAACTGAAATGTTTACTGTGTGTCATTCATGTTCTGCATATGTTGCTTCACAGTAGCCTTCACTTAAAATCTTTCGTCTAAGATTCTTGGATGATAAAATTAGCACACAAAGTACTTGGGATGCAATCATAGCCATTACAGATAAATACTATAAATAGTATAATCATCTTTAAGTTCAACTATTCTGTAAATATTGGAGGAAGGGACCCCAGATCTTGGAAAAATTAAGAGACTTTGATTCATTAAGCCGAATTTTTTCAAGGTTTAAAACGGAGACCATCTCCACAAGCCATTTCTGAAAACATGGGGGAGCAGTGGCTTTCCAATGCCTTAATATAATTCTCTTGGCCACAACCATGCCCAACATTAATGCCAACTGCAAATGATAAGGCAAAGAGGAAACTGTGTCAGAATAGCCAAGAATGGCCAATTCCATTTCAGGAGGAAGGGTCTGATCATATGCCACTGAATACCAAGAGAAAATATCTTCCCAGTATCTCTGGAGTTTCAGGCAAGATCAAAAAGCATGAGACAAAGTTCCCTCTGCAACTTGACATCGATCACACATAGGAGACACAGCTGGGTAGATCTTGTGG
Source organism: Sinocyclocheilus grahami (assembly GCF_001515645.1). Classification (NCBI taxonomy): domain Eukaryota; kingdom Metazoa; phylum Chordata; class Actinopteri; order Cypriniformes; family Cyprinidae; genus Sinocyclocheilus; species Sinocyclocheilus grahami. The sequence continues at coordinate 31,024 of NW_015505579.1, forward strand.
AGTCTGGTTTTAGAATAATACAATCTCTGTACAATTTTAAACTGAATTAATTGAAGTCTTGCATTGATGGAACAGCTATGTATTCTCTTCAAGATTTCAGACCAAATGTTATCAGATAAGCTGATACCAGCATCCTTTTCCCAGGCTACCCTAAGATAATCAGAAGATGTAATAACCTGCTTAGAGAACAGGGAAACAAATTGTGAAACCATATCCCAAGAGTTTGGGGCTTGTCGCACTAAATTATAGAAACAATGCTCTTCCTGCGGAATCTTATAGTCAGAAAACGTCTGCTGAACCTGCAAGTAACGAAAAAAAAATGAGAATGAGAAAGATGATATTTACTAAGAAGATGATCAAAGGAGGAAAATTGACCATCTGTGTACAAGTCGTTAAATGTGGAAAGACCCTTATTATTCCACACTTGAAAGGTTCTATCACTCAAAGCCGGTGTAAAATTATGATTCTCACAAATGGGAGAATGAAGGGAGGGCAGCGTGACACCAAGAAATTTCTTAATTTGTCTCAATATCCTTAAAGAGCTATGCACTACAAAATTTTTAGTGATGTTCTTTAAAGGAACACTCAAATTGGCTAATAGTAGAGCAGGGAGAGAACTTCTCTTTAAAGAATGAGATTCCACAAGAATCCAGCTAGAAGTATGCGCCGCCCTCTGATCAGAACAAGGCAAGCCATGATTCCAATACATCAAAGCCCTAACATTTGCTGCCCAAAAGTAATGTTGAAAAACTGGCATTGCCAATCCACCCAACTCTTTAGATTTTTCTAAATGAGCCTTAGAGATGCGATGTACAATTTTAGAATCTAGGTTTCTAAAGAAAGATTTTGTCAGATAGATTGGTTAATTCAGAAACAAATATAAAAACCTTGGAAGGGCCACCATTTTTATAGCATTAACACGGCCAATTAGGGACAATGGCAAGACCCTCCATTTTCCAATGGTAGATTTCAGGCTTTTTATTGCAGCCATAAAATTAAGCTTAAATATGTATTTTGGATCTGTGGGAATAACCAAACCTAAATAAGTAAAATGATCATGAACAATTTTAAAAGGGATGGACTCTAAAATATTATTAGGAAAATTACTGCCAAGAGGGATGAAGATGCTTTTCTTCCAGTTAATTGAATACCCGGAAAAAGAAACAAAATGGATTATCAAATCCATTAGGGGGGGGGTAAAGAATCAACAGCATCTTTTAAGAATAATAGCAAATCATCTACATATAGGGAGAGTCTGGTCTCTACAGACCCGATTGTAATGCCACTAATTGAAGAACGGTGCCGAATACTTATAGCCAGAGGCTCCAGAGCCAGATTAAATAATAAGGGACTAAGGCAACACCCCTGTCTTGTCCCACGATAGAGAGGAATATAGTCTGATTTATCCAGATTGGTAAGTATTGCAGATTTTGGGTTTGCATAAAGCATCTTAATGTATGTACAAACATTTTTACCAAACCCAAACTTATCTAGTACTAAATATAAATATCGCCACTCGATCTGGTCAAAAGCCTTTTTGGCGTCAAGTGAGATAATGGCAGCCCTAGACTGAGAGTCTACACTATACATAACATTTAACAGGCATCGAACATTTGAAAAAGAGAATCTACCCAAAATAAAACCAGTCTGGTCAGGATGAATTATTGAGGCAATGTGTTTGCTCAGACGGCTAGCCAATACTTTGGCAACAATCTTCTGGTCACAATTAAGCAAACTTAATGGTCTATAACTGGAAGGATCAGTGTCATCCCTGTCTTTTTTCAATAATAAACAAATGTTTGCCTCGTAGAGAGAACCAGGGAACAGTTTATTTTTAAAAGAATGATTTATCATTCTAAGCAGTAGTGGGGCAATTATATCTGCATGAGGTTTATAAAATTTGATACAGAACCCATCAGATCCTGAGGCCTTACCATTTGGAAAAGATTTAATAGCATTCAAAATTGCATCCAATGTGAACTCTTTATCCAGTTCCTCTCTAGCAGCCTCACCAAGCTTCGGAACATCAATAGAATCAAGAAAATCAGTAATATCTGAGTCTGGCACATTGCATTTTGAAGTAAAAAGATACTTATAACATTCCAAAAAACAAGCATTAATTTCCTTTGGTTTAGTTAGCAGCACACCAGAGCCAGACTTAATTTGAAAAATAGCTCTGTTGGCCTGCATACTTAGTTGCCGAGAAAGTAATCTTTCAGGTTTGTCACCCATCTCAAACTGCTTGCGTTTAATTTTAAGAAGCATATTACTAACCTGCTCGCTCAAAATATTATTGTATTCGTATTTCAGTTTTAACATGCCATTAAGATCAGACTGGGATTTGGACAATCTATATGTCTGCTCCATGGCTGGAAGCAGGGCTACAATTTCGGACAGACGTCTGCGTTTTTCTTTCTTCCTGCTAGCATCACAGGCAATTATATTACCCCACACTACTACCTTAAAGGTCTTCCAAAGAATGGAATCAGACACATCGCCTTTGTCATTGAATTCAAGAAACTGCTTAATGTGAGACGAAGTGTATGTATTAAATTGCTCCTGTAATAATAAACCAGGGTTCAAACGCCAACAGTACTTAGACTGAGAAAGAGAAAGCTTAACCACCATGGTAATCGGGCTATGGTCAGAAATTATAATATTATTATACTTAGTCTGTATAACGTTTGGAATAAGTTTAGAGTCAACAAGAAAATAGTCAATTCTAGTGTAAACTTTGTGTACAGATGAAAAGAATGAGTAGTCTCTAGCAGATGGGTTTTGTTATCTCCAAATATCAACTAAATTCAAAGATTTACATAGATGATTTAAAGTGCTAACTGAGTGTAAAATATGAGGGGCTTGTGTTGAAGAACGATCCAAATAGGCATCAAGATAGCAGTTAAAATCGCCACCAATTATTATATTTGTAGAACTGGGGTCAGGAAGCAAATCAAAAACCTTTCTGAAGAAATTAGGATCATCAAAATTTGGACCATATATGTTTAGACAGGTAATTGGAAAATAATTTATATGCCCAGATACTAAAATGTATCTACCAGCAGGATCAGCAATGACAGTTGACAAACGAAAAGTAATGGATTTACGAAATATGGCAACACCCCTAGCCTTTGAGGAAAAGGAGGACTGATATACTTGGGAGATCCAATTAGATCTAAGGCGTCTCTGTTCTGTTTGTTTAATATGGGTCTCTTGAAGGAAAATAATATCAGCAGAGAGGGATTTAAGATGTGCAAATACTTTGCTTCTTTTAATCTGGTGTCCCATACCTCTAACATTCCAAGATATAAATGTGAAGTTTGTCCCACCAACAGAACTATATGCATCATCCATTATCAATTAAGTTGAGTAACATTGGTAATGTATAAAAGCAGGCAATAAACTCTGAAAAACCAATAGTCTGGCAAACCCCATCACAACTTACCCCCCACCCACGTCCGTTTCCCCAACTGAAATGGCAAAACTCACCCATTACCTGGAAGGTAGCAGAGCTCAGGGAGAGAAAACAAGAGGACTTACAACAAAATCAACAGGGAAAAAAACAAACAAGTCTCTATCATGCTCCCCTGCTATTAACAAAGTTCAAAACATAAACCGTCAAGTTCAAAAAGGATAAAAAAAAGTAACTTTAATGGAGCTCTTACAGTCTACCCTAGTCAGACCAATGCAGCAGCCCAGATTCATTAAAGAGAGATCATTTGGCAGAAAGAGAGTCCACAAATTTTCGTGCTTCCTCTGGTGAGTCGAACATTGAGATGGCATCTTTGTGATTAACTCGCAATCTTGCAGGAAAAAGAAGAGAGCAGGTCACCCCCGCTTGCCTTAAAACTTTCAGCACCGATCCGAATGCGTGAAGTTTTGAGGCAACCTCCGCTGTGTAATCCGGGAAAATATGCACTGGTTTCCCCATGTAACGTAACGGAGGGTTCTCACGGCTCAGACGGAGGATCAGTTCTTTATCACGGTCATGATGTAGCTTCGCAATGATCGGATGCGACCTCTCGTCATCTGAAGGTTTCGGTCACAACGACCTGTGAGCGTGATCCACTTTGACAGGCTTAGGAAATTTATCTTGGCCAAACAGTGTGGAGATCAGCTCAGTTATAAACGCAGTAGGATGACCCTGCTCCGCTCCTTCTTTGATCCCCACAAATTTCAAGTTAAGCCTGCTAGAATGGCCCTCCAGATCATTCACCTTAGCACGGAGAAATTTGTTGTCAGAGCGCAATTCCTCAAAGACTCTCTCAAATTCTTCCAAGCGCGAATCACAACTGGTCACGGCTAATTCCAGCTCCTCAACCCTTTTCTTAACACCCGATTGTTCAGACTGTACATTCGCCAGCACGGCATCCAGTGCATCAAGACGAGTGTTAGTATCAACTTAGTATCCTCGATCAGCCGCTTCAGATCATTGCCTTGTGTCTCAATAGCGGCGAGTATAGCGTTGGCGGTTGCTGAAGGAAGGGAATCACTTGCAGCATCGCCATCTTTACTCTGCTGCGCGGCCTTCGAGAGCTTCTTGGAAGTCATTGTTTGATTGTCCAAAATAAAAACTTTAAACACAATTGCCAACCATTAACTAATGAACAGAGTACTCACACTTAGGTATATTGACGGGTATATTAAACAAAAACAGGATGCAGCTTGAGGAGACTCAAAAAACTGCATCTACTCCATTCGCCGATTGCTATAGCAGCGGAAGAAGTTTGACATGACGTCAGAGGAGATGCCAAACCTCTTCAGCCTCCACAGGAAGTATAGATGCTGACGGGCTGTTCTCACTATGATCTCCGAGTGTGGGCTTCCGGAAAGATCCTCAGAGATGTGACTGCCAAGGAACTTGTAGCTCCTGACTCTCTCTACTTCCTCTCCATTGATGTGAATGGGAACGTGACCATCTCTCCGTGACTTCTTGTAATCCATGATCATCTCCTTGGTCTTGCTGACATTTAGAGAGAGATTGTTTTTAGCACACCATACTGTGAGAGCATTAACTTCATATCTGTAGGATGTCTCATCGCCATTAGTGAGAAGTCCTAGGATAGTTGTATAGCAAATTTGCGGATGATGTTGGAGCTGTACTTAGCAAAGCAGTCGTAAGTAAACAGCGAGTACAACAGTGGACTGAGCACACATCCCTGTGGGGCACCAGTGTTGCGTGTGAGTGCGGAGGATGTGTGGTTGCCAATTCTGTTGAATTGTTTTGAATGCAAAGCTGCAATCAATAAACAGCATCTGCACATATGTGCCTCTTCCCGCCAAGTGTTTCAGGGCAGAGTGAATAGCCATTGCACTGGCGTCGTCAGTGGATCTGTTAGTCCGGTAAGCAAATTGGAATGGGTGTCAGGTAGAGAGGAGCAGATGTGGGATTTGACTGAATGTTCAAAGCACTTCATGATGACTGTTGTGGGGCGGTAGTCATTCAGGGATGGAATGATGGTGGTCTGCTTGAAGCATGTGAGGATTACTGTCAATCTCAAGGAGAGGTTGAAGATGTTGGTGAAGACATCTGCTAACTGGACAGCACAGGATCTCAGGACATGTCCGTGGATGCCATCTGGACCTGGTGCCTTCCGTCCGTTGACCCTCTTGAAGGCCCTACTCACTTCGGGTGTGGTTAGAACCAGAGGGCAGGTGTCATGGTATTTTCACAGCAGGGGATGTGTTGCCGGTCTCAAAGCGACTGTGGAATGTATTGAGCTCATAAGGAGGCAGACAAAGACACATCACTGCTTTTCCTTCCTTTGTAGTCAGTGATATAACGCAAACTGCTCCACATGCGTTGGGGGTCAGAGACATGATAATCTGACTCCACTCTGTCTCTAAGGTCTCTTTTGGCAAATCTGATAGCTTTTTGAAGGTCATACCTGGACTTCTTGTAAGCAGTTAGATCCCCAGAGTTGAAGGCTGCAGTACATGCTCTCAGCCTGGCGTGCACCTCGCCATTGACCCATGGTTTCTGGCAGTAGCAAACCGTGACTCTTGAGCCTAGGCCCTCTCCCCCTACCCTCGTCGGGGGAAAAAAAACTACCAGCCTAGTTTACGGTGTCCTCTTCTAAAAGTCATCTTTGACAATTCCATCTCTGACAATTCCATCTCTAAAACAAGAGGCTATCCAGCCTTAAGGCGGTCGCACACCAGACGACGTGTGCAGCCCTGCACCGTGCCGCACGACGTCTTTAAAATTCCCACACATTGTTTTCCATGACTGTATGCACATCGGTGGTGCCACTGGCGACTGTCCGTGGATCCCGACTCCAGACTCCTGTTCATAATCCTGCCGAGGCACAAAACGCCTTAGCGCCACTCACATCATTTTCCATTAAATTACATTATATTTGTCCCAAATTATTGTTAATGTACATAATGACTTCATCCTAGGTTGGAAGATTGTGTATTGTGCATTTTTCAGCAAAACGTTTGTCTTTCTGTGGTTCTAATAAATTCTGTGATTCATTGTGCTATAGATCGCAATTTCTCATCCCGTTTGCTGACACAACGCGTTCGGTGTGTGATACGTGTTGCACCAGGGCACCACTGTGCTTCTCGTCCGATGTGCGACCACAACAAAACAGCACACTGAGAGTGACTGATATTACGAAAACAAAACAGCTAAATTTAAGTCAAATGCAAATCCTCATTGCAAATGCATCATCACACAATATCTGCACTTCAGCGGGGAAAACGTATAGACACTCCCTCCCATCACACAAAACCAACAAATGTAATGTGTTTAAGATAACACATCATGACAGCGCTGACACAAAACAAATTAGCGACAAACAAGCAGTGTTTATAATAAATAATATTATTATTGTCTCAGCGGCCCAGTAAATGTCCTCACTTACGTTATTTGCGGCTTCCATCATGACGTGAATAATAGCTAGTTAGTTTATCAGCATATATTTTTTTTCCCCGAGAGATCCCCACAGCGGGCGGAACTTGTCATAAAGTTAATGATAACAAGGCCCACCCATTTAGAGAAAAGATATGATTGGTCAATTTTTCTGTCAATCAAAATTACTCCCCCCATTGATTTACTATTGCTTGGCCCTCTGTAATTTAATAGCTGGACCACCAATCACAGACGCTAGGCGGAAACATTCTAATATGGAGAAAATTGGCGGTGTTCATAAGTCAATTCACTGAATACAGAGATTTTAAGAGGTTTTTTTTTTTTCAGAGAAGTTGTATTTATTTTATTTAGATGATGTTTGTCAAATTATGAATTGCTTAAATAAAATTAGTAGGGATGTAACGATTCACTAAAGTCCCGATTCTATTTTTAACAAAATGAGATTTAAGAGAAATTATAAATGAAATGTGTCCTTTTATTATTGCTTGGACAAAATGCTGCACGTTTCTTTGTGAAATTGAAATGCAACACTAAAATAATATACGAATATAGCACTTGCATATTATTGCTCTTTTGCTGGTTTTGATTGCTTCTATTGTCCTCATTTGTTAGTCGGTTTGGATAAAAACATTTGCTAAATAACAAAATTTAAATATAATGTAAATGCAAATAACAAAACTAAATTGAAATTTAAAAACAAGCCCCAAATCAAATAAATAATTAACACAAATAAAATAAATCTCTTCATATAAACAAACTAAGTCTGTGCTCTTTCCATTTAAAATTAGGCAGGCAACCACTGCATTTTAATCATGATCCAAACAAAGATGCTGCATACATGCAACATGATCAGTTTTTAATCTAAATTAGATTGTATAATTTCGAAATTTGAAGCAAAAACAGAATGATTTGACTTCAGTTTTGTGAAACTATTCATAAAAAATATCAGCATGAAACAGCAACAGCGGATGAGCTGAACAAGACGCAGATTCATTCTCTGCCAGCAGGTGGTGCTTAAAGCGTTTCCTTGGTTTCCGCTGTAAACAAAGCAGCGCTGCACTTATGAACTTTAAAGGGGTCATATGATGCGATTTCAATTTTTCCTTTCTCTTTGAAGTGTTACAAGCTCTTGGTGCATAAAGAAGATCTGTAAAGTTGCAAAGACTAAAGTCTCAAATCCAAAGAGATATTCTTTATAAAAGTTGAGTCAACCACGCCTACCTAAAATGGCTCTTTCTTACACGCCCCCACATGTCTACGTCACGATGTAAGAAGATTTGCATAACGCCACCCAAATGTTCACGCAAAGAAAGAAGGCATAACTTTTATTCTCGCTGTAGTATTGTTGCTGCCACCGCCATGTCGTGAAGGCGCTGTGTGTTTCGTTGTGAAAGCGAAACTACTTTGTTTGGCCTTCCAAAACAGGATGATATCCGCTTCGTCATGCCTGGAGCTGAACCGTGCTGGTCGCTGAGGGAATACATCAACTTCGCGCTGTGGATCGCTGGATCGGTTTTCACTGTGGATGAAGCGGAGTCCAGACCGGGGTCGTCACATGTGGTTGCCTCAAGCCCACCGGCCGCTCCTTTGTAGAATCCGCCGGCCGCGCCGCTCTCAAGCCCGCCACTGCACACTCTAGCTGCCGGCCTCTGCTCACTTTGGTTGTGAAAGTGAAACTACTTTGTTTGATCTTCCAAAAGAGGACACGACTAGAAATCAGTGGTTAAGTTGCATTTACAACACTGTTCCAGAACAGTTCAACCCAAATATTAATTTGTGTGCAGCACATTTTTTGGAGGACTGATTCCTGATCCTGGGAGAGTAGACTACAATGTAGTCTGTTCTGACTCACAGACTGGAAGTACGTTTTCATTCACCGATGATTGAAACGCGGGTTTTGAGCAGTGTGGAGTAGAATCAGAATCAGAATGAGTTTTATTGCCAGGTATGTTCACACATACGAGGAATTTGTTTTCATGACAGAAGCTCCACAGTGTAACAGAATGACAGTGACAGAACAAAAACACAGATAATAAAAAATTGAAAAATAGAACAAGTAAATAAGGAATAAAAATATACAAATCGACAATTGTATGTACAGGTATATATCATATGACCCCTTTAATATGCATTATACAGAGGCAAGATGAAAAGAAAAAAATACCATCTATACTTTTCTAAAGACAGTAAGTTCCCCTCAGACATACATTCATATAAACTCCTACCCCTAATTGAATCGCGATTTATTTAGCATCTCAACCGATTTGAGTAGTCACATATTTAAATCGATTTTCAACCGGCTCGCGGTTAATCGTTACATCCCTAAATTTTTTTTATAATTATTAAAAATATAATATTTTAAGACATTTATTTAAAAATGTTATATATCGTTTTTACAATAAGTTAGGCCTAGAGGGCCCTGACGATTCCCCACTGGTTTATGATTTGGAAATGATTTAACATTAACAGATGGGACAACATCCTCCGTGCATTTGTTGATGTAGCATATCACAGTCTGTGTATTCATGTATGATGTCTCCTGCTGCATCTTGAAATATTTGCTAGTCTGTGGATTCAAAGCAGTCCTGCAGTCTGGAGATGGCATCTTCACTCCATTTGTGAACTGTTCTACAAACCGTTTTTTCCTGTTTGAGACATTGTCTTTGCCGAATGCTGGTCAGGGGAGTTGTTTGTAACTGTCCTTTAGTGTTGAATAGCAGTGATCTAATGTCTGATCGCCTCGTGTGGGGAAATTTATGATGGTAAGTTAACCTTTCTTTCTGGAATACACCCCAGAACATGACACACAACTAATTAATCACCTGAACTTTGTTTTTTCTTGTTTTAAAATGCAACTAAAGCTATGTTCACACTGCAAGCATTAGTGCTCAATTCAGATTTTTTTTGCTAAGATCTGATTTTTTTTATATGGCTTTTCACATTATCATTTTTAAATGTGGCCAATATCAGATTCCAATGTGAATGAATAACAGTGCTGAACTGGGGTGTATTCCATAAAGCAAGATTAATTTACCGTCACATATACCCTGAACTCTCGGTTGATTAACCCAAACCTTGCTTACTTGAGGTATGCAGGTTCCAAAAACGCATCCTGGAGTAAGTTCAGTCAACTCAGAGTATGTTCACTGTGAACACACAAGACATCCTCAACAGAGCGACAAATCGACAAGTCACCATGGAAACCGACGCTAAGAAAAAGCGTTCCAAGCATCTTTCTTCTTCTTTTGTTCACTGTACACTGTAAAATCCAATAGTTTACCTTACTTAGATTTAGTTAGTTATCTTTACTTAGTTGTTATACTTACTAGGTTTTATTAAGTTACAGCTACTTTCAAGGCAAATAAAACAATTTACTTACTGTTTTGAGTGACACTTACTTAAAATATTCAAGTAGCCACAAAGGAACCAATGACATTAATAAACCAATGAGAGGCAGCAGTGCACTAATATGTTGCTAATGTGCAACATAACAACAGCAGAAGAAGAAAAGAAAACGAGTCTTAATAGACTTTTCACTCATTTCCTCCATGTCTGCAATTATCTTTCACTAGTTGCATTCACTCGTTTCCCAAAGTCATCTTGAATGTTGAATTCTCAATACAACTGAAATATTTGAAAGAACATCACATAAGCTAACTTTATAAATTGATGTTGATTTTCCTAAAATGTGTTTTTTTAACTCCCCATTATAGTGATTAGCAGTCCCTTTGGTTGGGCACTTTGAACTTGGTTGACATTGCTATAATTTACTGCCTGTTAATACAGTAATGCATCAAGAACTCAGAGTTATAGGATTTCAAAGGAAGAAAAGTAATAACTGGGTTACTTTAAGAATGTGACCTACCTTCTAGTTAAAGCAGTAGTGTATTTCAAGTGTGTGTTTATTAATGTCTGTTATCAAAATTTCACTGTCATAAATACCCTGGAATGCTTTTGTTTGAATTTATGTAAGCCTATAATAGTGTGTGGTAATATGTTAAAGTCACACACAGACTTATATATTCAGCATGTGAATCACAGCAATGGTAACAATTCAATTTCATTTATTGTAACAATAACCATTTTATTTACTCTTTTTGTTGTGCTACTACTGACACAAAACAGCTAATAAAGTTGGCAAATAAAATCAACAACTGTAAAACAAAGCAACTGCATAATTTATTCATGCCGCAATGCACTCTGGGAGTCAGTGAGTAGCTATACTAAGTCATGAGTAAACCTAAATGAAAGGATCAAGTACCCCCTACAGTTCTTTTTTAGTTACTAGAACTCTCGTGTAAGTAAGCTATACTAAGCATCTGTCAGTAGAACATACTATTGCTATTTCACTTTACTTAGTTTTTTCAAGGCAATCGGTTTGCATGCTTTTTTTTTTAAGTAAGCCCAACTAATTAGATTTTACAGTGTACATTTACATGGTGCATATCACCACCTAATTGATGGTTGTTGATTTTTTTTGTTTTGTTAAATCTTTTAATCACTGAGAATAAAAATTATATTGTTTGTTTGATGCTAATTATATAAGAAATATCACATATGTATTTTTATTATAGAAATACATTATAGAAAATGCAGATCCATGTGTGAGATGACAATAAAATGTAATAAATATATTAGAATAAAATAAACATTACTTTGTTATAATAGTGTTTTATAATCAATATACAGTATATCAACAACTATTAAATGACAATAAAATAAATATAATAACATATTAGAATAATATAATATTACCTTATCTATTACTTATAATAGTGCTTTATAATTAACATATCAGACAACGATAGATAGATAGATAGATAGATAGATAGATAGATAGATAGATAGATAGTAAACTAACCCTGAAACAGAACTTACTCCGGAGCAGGTTATGTTCAGGGAATAAGTTGCTATGGCTACTTACAAACCCTGAAAGTTACCTCCGTTTTTGGAATCGAAAGCTGGGGTTATCCACTTACTTACTCCCAAACATACCTGGGTATGTCACATAATCTGCTTACTGGATTACGCCCCAGGAGTGAGTTCAGTCAACTCAGAGTATGTTCACGGTTAACACACAAGACATTCTCAACAGAGCCACAAATTGACGAGTCACTATGGAAACGGACGATAAGAAAAAGCACACCATGCTGGTCAATGGCTATTTACAAACCTAGTGCATATTGCCACCTAATTGGTTGTGCAATCATTTTTCAAACTTTTCGTTTCATCTTTAATCACTGAGAAAAATAATTATATTGTTTGTTTGATGTTGATTAATAAGACATATGATAATAAATTTTTATTATAGAAATACATTGTAGAAAATGCCCTGTTGTACAAAGAAAAAAAAAAACATTTGAATGCAGATCCATGTGTGAGATGACAATAAAATAATTAAATATCTTAAATACATCTTGTTATAATAGTGCTTTATTAATATCGACAAACTTAAATATTACCTTATATATTATAATGCTTTATAATAATAATATATATATATATATATATATATATATATATATATAACTATATTGTAATCATATATAATACTGTGCGCAATCTGTCACGCCCACAGGAGACTCGTCAATAGGTCACGCATGCACTGATAGCTCTGAAGTAAACTAACCCTAAACAGAACCTCCGGAGCAGGATATGTTCAGAGAATACGTTTCTATGGCCTACCCTGAAAGTTATCTCCATTTTTGGAACCGAATGCTGAGTTTATCCGCTTACTTACCCTTAAACATACCTGGGTATGTCACATAACCTGCTTTCTGGAATACCCTCCAGATCTGCATACACAAAAGAACGATAACAAAATGGCATGAAGCACACTGTCATAATGAAGTAAACATGGAGGCCACTTAAAGGGATAGTTCACCCAAAAATGAAAATGTGATGTTTATCTGCTTACCCCCAGGGCATCCAAGATGTAGGTGACATTGGGTCTTCAGTAGAACACATATGATGATTTTTAACTTTAACCGTTGCAGTCTATCAGTCGTATAATGCATGGCAATGGTAACAAAATCTATTAGTAAAAAAAACATGCAGACAAATCCAAATTAAACCCTGCGGCTCGTGATGACACCGTGATGTCCTAAGACACGAAACGATCGGTTTGTGCCAGAAACCGAACAGTATTTATATCATTTTTTACCTCTAATACACCACTATGTCCAACTGTCTTTGGGCGCACGCACGGCATCCGGTGCATGAGGTGTGTACGCGCTCTGGTGTAGTTTACGCAAGCGCCGGAAGTGATCTCTCGTGCGTATACATCACTCATTGTTTACACAATGCACAAACATTGTAGGTACGACGGCTAATCAAAACCGATCGTTTCGTGTCTTAGGACATCACGGTGTCATCACGAGCCGCAGGGTTTAATTTGGATTTGTCTGTGCATGTTTATTTCACTCTCATAGACTTTGTTACCATTGCCATGCATTATATGACTGATAGACTGCAACAGTTAAAGTTAAAAATCATCATTTGTGTTCTACTGAAGAAACAAAGTCACCTACATCTTGGATGCCCTGGGGGTAAGCAGATAAACATCAAATTTTCATTTTTGGGTGAACTATCCCTTTAAATAAGCATTTACACGTTTATTTATAAGCTGATGTGCCACGAAAGCCAGTGAATTCGTGAGCAGGTAAGGATGAAGATGAGGAGAAAGACAGCAAATTTTTCAAATATTTACAGTATAGCTCCTTACGTTTAGCTTGTATAGAGCTGTCATTGTAATACACCATAAAATAACATCACACTGTCTCTTTACTGACTAGCTCCGCAAGTGTCTGTCATATTCACAGAGTGATCAAAGAACTACCATTATGTAAATTTATTGGAGTGACTATCAGTGCGGAATAACGACGAATGTTAATCAAGAGTGATGTAAAAGTTGCATGAACTCTGATATGATCTGCGGTCACATTGCAAAACATCTGACCTAAATCAGATTTAGGACCACATATGAAAGTGGCCCAAATCAGAAATGAAAAGATCAGTGGCCTATATCACGAAGCCGGTTTCAGTTTTTATCCAGGTAAATTTGCATTTAGTTTGAGTTTAGTTTTTGGGCTCAAGAAGGTGGGTTGGTTTTGAGCGGGTTTCGTCAACACGGCTACAGTTAGAGATCGCAACCCCAAATTGGACCAATCAGCTGTGAGCAAAGTGAAATATCTGATGCAATAAAGCCACTCCTCCATCTCTCGCTTCAAATTAAAGCAGTTTAGAGTCAAATAATTTTAGAGACCAAATTGCTAGACTTTTGCTATGTATTTATTATATTTATATATTGTATAAATTATAATTGTTTATAACTCATATAATATATTAATATAATTATTATATGAAGTGGCAATACATTTTAAGCTTTGCATTTAAATTAATTTAATTTAAATATATATATACACATATAAGCTTTAATATATGCAACTTTTAAAATGACTAAATTTATGTTTTCCATTTGAGCCCTGTGTGAAACTACATAATTAAATTCAGTTGATTCATTTGCATAGTCATTTTTTTTCTGCTGCAGCAGTGTTTATTTCTGCCTTGTAAATGCATTTAAATTCATTACATTTTTAATTGTCATCTCTTAAGTCTTCAGCAAAAAAGTGAACTCTTTTAATCTAAAACTTCTAAAAGAAGTTTAATCAAACTGACGCTTTGCTGATGCTCTCCACATGTGCCATGTGATTGGCTGTTTGCTGCATGTGTCACACTTTCAGGTGTTCGCACTCCGGAGTTCATCACAAACTCTGGATCAAACTCTGAGTTGACTGAGAACATTTATACCGAGCTTTGTGAGCCCGCTGAACCTATTCTAAACAGGTTGGATTTGTTTGGTTTTGTCAACTCTAAACTTACTCCTGAACTCTGAGTTTGTTCATCTTGCTTCATGCTCCATGTGGTTTGTGCTGTTCACACTGTCATGAAATAAAACGGTCTGAGTCACATATTGTAATTTTTATGTTCCATTCTCTTTGGTTTTGTTCTAGTTTTACTTGTTTGACCTAGTTTCCTTTGTTCCTCTTTCCCGCCACTAGTTTGTTACCTTAGTTACTCATTAATTTGATTAGTGTCTGCACCCGTTTGACTGGTTTGTTTCAGTGTATTTAATTCCTGTGTTTTCTTTTGTTCATTGTCAATTGCATGTAACTCAGTTGTTCTGTTCCTGTTTTCAGTTTGTTTAAATAAAACTAAATTGCTGCATTTAGATCCTCACCCCATCCTTTTTTTTCAACTGGTTTGTAACACATAAGGGCAAAAATTGGATTTGGGCCACATTTTCCTGCAGTGTGAACGTAGCCTAAAGTGCCCAGAGATAATATGGGGAAAAAAAAGTAAAAGGTAGGGAGACCATACGTCCTCTCCCCCCCCTACGTCCTGTCCAGGATTTCTATATTGCCTAAAGTGTCCGATTGTTGTTTGACATTAAAGTACCATGAGAGCTATAGAGAGCAGACGGCTCCTTATGCTTTTGAATCGCTCTAACGGTACTTTGATGTCATTCACCAATCGGTCTGCACAGAGCTTTTTCAAGTTGAACACACGTAATGTTTTGACTGATGTTGTCATGTTGATTGACCAAGATGGTCAAACAAAGAGAGCAATGTCCTGATAGTATCCAAGATTCACAGTATTTAATTATTCCTGAATTACCTATGGACGCTTGAAATATTTACATATTACACACATACCCTTTAAAATAAACAATTTTTCTGCTGTTACAACAACACATATTTTCTTACATTTTTTAAAAAACTGTCCATCCATTTGTTGATGTCCATTTGTCTAACTCGGTCTTCAAATATATCAATCTGAAAAAAAGAGAAATTTCTTTGTTTAATATATCTATTATACACATGACAAAAAATAAATGTTTTATGAGAATTAAGGCATTCTTACAGCAGGTCTGAATCCCTGATTAATCAAAAAATTCACAAAGGGCATCAACTCTGCTGCAGTGTCCACAGAATATGTTATGAAAATGTCTCCTGTAAATCATGAAAATTACATGGGTTGTCAGAGTTCATGGTGATCTGAAAAACTTTTTTTGAAGCATCACTTACTGCAGTCATCAGGAAGACTAATGTTGCGTCTCAGTGTTTGAGGGTGGCCGACAGCAGCTGGTTGGGAAGGCTGGACACACACTTCTGACATGAGCTCTCTCACAGGCGCTGTGCTCTGACGGGATGTGACTTGAGGGGGCCTCACAACTGCCACTTGTCTAGAGATGGGCCTCCAAAGGGGAAGCAAAGCATTTATATATTTAGGGTAATACAGTTCAGTGTGTGTCATAACAACCGCACTTACGTATGCAAATACTATTCAATAATGGATATGATAATCAATAAAACTTTAATATAAAAAGTATTACTTTAAGCATAAAGTCTAGCACTCTCTATTCTAAGAAGAAAAAAAAGCACTTGACCCCTAACACTTGCACTCTATTCTTTTTCTATTCTTACTACGTTTTTCTTTTCATTTATTATTTAAAAAAAAAACTTGCTACGTGTACTGCGTTAGACTAACAGAGACTTGTCACTCACATATTATTGCCCTTTTGTTGGTTTTGATTGCTTCTATTGTCCTCATTTGTAAGTCGCTTTGGATAAAAGCATCTGCTAAATGACTACATGTAAATGTAAATGTAATTTTAAAGCAAAATCTCTTAAGTCCCCACACACCCAGAGCACTTTCTCTTTGAACTGTTGCCCTCAGGTCGGCGCTCCAGAGCACTGAGCACCAAAACAGCCAGGCACCAGAACAGCTTTTTCCATCAGGTTATATTTATTCTAAGCAAATAAAACTGTACATTGTCTCTCAAAGCTGTACATTTGTAGATAACATCTCAGAATTGTACATCTGTAAATAATATTTTAAAACAATATATATCTTTAAATAGCATAAGTACATTCATAAATCTATTGTATTTTCTATATTTTTATTACAGTATTGTATTATATGTATTTATTTATTTTTTAAATCTTTTTATTATTCTGCTTTGGGTTTCATAAACTTGTCTCTGTAAATTTACATGAATTTAAAATGTATTTGATTTTTTGTGTGATGATGATCACAAGACCAGCAAAGTACGGGACATTTGAGGAACTAGTCAGCCTACAGCGAACTCATTTAATTTGATTGCATTTAACACAGTTCTGGGGCAGGGCTATGGTCTCAATTTAAAGGGATAGTTCACCCAAAATGAAAATGATGTCAATTACTCACCCACATGTTCCAAACCCGTAAGATCTTTGTTCATCTTCGTAACACAAATTAAGATATTTTTGATGAAATCTGAGAGCTTTCTGACCCTGCATAGACAGCAATGGAACTACCACATTCAAGGCCCAGAAAGGTAGTAAGGACATCGTTAAAATAGACCATGTGACATCAGTGGTTCAATTGTAATTTTATGAAGCTACGAGAATACTTTGTGCACAAATAAAACAAATAACCAGAGGTGGGACTTTCAAGTCACAAGCAAGTCTTCAAATCCCAAGTCATCAAAGAGTTAAAGTTAATGAGATAATTAAATGATGATTGTGCATTAGTGATGAACACCTGCTGTTAATAATCAACATCATTGAAGAAAATAGAAACACAAGAACTACAACTGACTTGTACAACTGAACTACAACTGACCCCCCCCCCCCTCAAAAAAAACAAAACACACAAAGCCACCATAATTGAGGTCAAGATTTGCTTTAGTTGAGCTCTTGATCCTTACACTAATTCAAAGTAATTTGCTTCTAAGCGATTGCAATGTTGTTTCACAGCAAACATTTGTGCATTTGCTGAATCAAACCTTGAAGTAGCAGATAAGCTTAGACTTTCTGCTTATAACTCATGATGAGTGAACATCATAAAGTGGTCTCTCTTTGGTTTATTGACTGACATTCAGATATTACTGAACTGTGAAAAAAGAAATAAAGTCTAAACAAATGCCACCGTAGTGCTTCAATATTGAAAAAAAGGAAAATTGTATCAGCTCAGGCTTTTAGACATGAACACTTATCATATGATCCTCAACAGTGGTGACAATAATTTGTCATACTGCAGTGCATTATAGGAGTTTTTACTATGCTGTTACCCAGCATGCATTGCAGCATGAAGCACTTTGTTGATTGTCACCATTGTTGAGATTCATATGCTGGTTCTTGATGTTTGTGTGTCTAAATAACACTGGAGATCAAATTTGTATATGCATTAACAAAGATTTAAAATTAATTCATAGTAACTATTATATCTATTGGATATATCATGATGGCGCTGACACTGATGGCTGCCTCCGTGGCGTGCTCCGCAGTTGTTTTTATGTTTTTGTTAGTCTGTCCTGTCTTTAGTTATATCCCTGCAATCAGTTTCACCAGAGATGAATTGCTGGACATATCGGAAGTACACACCACCTGATATTTCACCGGTTTTCGACTATTCTGATGTTTTGCTGGACATTGTAGTCGGGGGAGCTGTGGCGCTGATCAAGCGCTTCAGGACGCGCAGACGGGAGAAGAGAGCCGGCGCACTCGTGAAGCTCAGACAGCACGGATTCAGAACGCCGTTGCCTAGCATCCATCTGGCAACCTCCGCTCTTTACCCAACGAAACGGACGAACTTCTTCTGCTCTCCCGGACAAATAAGGATTTTTCTAACTCTGCTGCTCTGTGTTTCACGGAAACCTGGCTGAAAGACGCCATTCCGGACAGCGCGCTGAGTCTCCCGGGCTTTCAGCTGTTCAGAGCAGATCGCGACGCAGAATCAACAGGGAAATCACGCGGCGGCGGGACATGCTTTTACATCAATGAGAGGTGGTGTACAGATGTAACTGTGTTAAAGAAGATGTGCTGTTCAGATCTAGAAGTGCTCTTCAGTAACTGCAAGCCGTTCTATTCGCCGCGGGAGTTTTGCTCATTCATTCTCGTAAGTGTGTACATTCCTTTGCAAGCACACGTGAGCACCGCTTTACAGAAACTCACAGATCTGATCACAGACACAGAACAACAACACCCGGACTCTGTTTTAATCATTCTCGGGGACTTTAATAAAGCAAATCTCTCCCGTGAACTGCCAAAATACAGACAGCACATCACATGTCCCACCAGAGACAGTAATATATTGGATCACTGTTACACCACAATAAAGAATGCATATCACTCTGTCCCACGGCCAGCTTTGGGGCTCTCGGATCACTGTTTTGTTCATCTAATACCGACCTACAGGCAGAAACTGAAATCAGCTAAACCTGTATAAAGGACCGTAAAAAGATGGACTAATGAAGCAGAGCAGGATTTACAAGCTTGTTTAGACCTCACTGATTGGAGCATTTTTGAAGGTGCTGCCACCGATCTGGACGAGCTCACAGAGAATGTAACATCTTATATCAGTTTCTGTGAAGATATGTGCATTCCTACCAGGACTCATCTAACTTACAACAATGGCAAACCATGGTTCACTGCAAAACTCAAACAGCTCCGTCAGGCCAAAGAAGATGCTTACAGGAAGGGGGATAATGTATTGTATAAACAGTCTAAATACACACTGGAAAAGGAGATCAGAGTGGCAATTATTCTGAAAATATAAGGATTAAATTCTCTTCCAGTGATTCAGCATCAGTGTGGAAAAGTCTAAAAGAAATCACCAACTACAAGACACCATCCCCCAGCACTGTGGAGAATCAACAACTGGCAGACGATCTGAACGAGTTCTACTGCAGGTTTGAAACCCCACACCCGCCCTGAACACAACACCTCTCCACACAACCATTCACACCTCCAGCAACCCCCCTCTCCCCCACACCTGCAATTCAGATCAGTGAAGACGAGGTGCGCCAGGTCTTCCGGAAGCAGAAAAGGAAAAAAGCACCAGGCTTAGACTGCGTTACACCAGTCTGTCTGAAATGCTGTGCTGACCAGCTGGCCCCCATCTTCACACAGATCTTCAACAGATCACTGGAGCTGTGCGAAGTCCCTTCATGCTTCAAACACTCCACCATCATCCCCGTCCCAAAGAAACCCAAAATTACTGGACTTAATGACTACAGACCTGTAGCTCTAACGTCTGTGGTCATGAAGTCTTTTGAAAAACTGGTGCTGGCCCACCTGAAGGACATCACTAGACCCTTGCTGGATCCTCTTCAGTTTGCCTACAGAGCAAACAGGTCTGTGGACGATGCAGTAAACATGGGACTGCACTATGTTCTGCAACATCTAGACAGACCAGGCACTTATGTGAGGATCCTGTTCGT
>NW_015505579.1:54369-70961 GCF_001515645.1 Sinocyclocheilus grahami
AGCTCGGCCTTTAACACTATCATCCCAAACCTCCTCCTGCCCAAACTAACTCAGCTCTCTGTGCCCACTTCCGTCTATCAGTGGATCAACAGCTTCCTGACAGACAGACAGCAGCTAGTGAGGCTGGGAAAATACACATCCAGCACCCGTATAATCAGCACTGGAGCTCCTCAGGGTTGTGTGCTCTCTCCACTGCTCTTCTCCTGTTACACAAATGACTGCACATCTAAAGACCCCTCTGTCAAGCTCCTGAAGTTTGCAGACGACACCACACTCATCGGCCTCATTCAGGATGGTGACGAGTCTGCTTACAGACAGGAGGTCAAGCAGCTGGCTGTCTGGTACAGTCTCAACCTGGAGCTCAACACGCTCAAAACTGTGGAGATGACCGTGGACTTCAGGAGAAACCTCCCTGCACTCCCCCTACTCACCATCATGGACAGCACTGTGACTGCAGTGGAGTCATTCAGGTTCATGGGCACCACAATCTCTCAGGATCTGAAGTGGGACACTCACATTGACTCCATTGTGAAAAAGGCCCAGCAGAGGTTGTACTACCTTAGCCAGCTGATGAAGTTCAACCTGCCACAGGAGCTTCTGAAACAGTTCTACTCCGTCATTATTGAATCTGTCCTCTGCACTTCAATAACTGTCTGGTTCAGCTCAGCTACCAAATCTGACCTCAGAAGACTACAGAGCGAATCATTGATACAACCCTCCCTTCTCTCCAAGAACTGTACTCATCCAGAGTGAGCAAAAGGGCTGGCAAAATCACTCTGGACCCCTCACATCCAGCACACTCCCTCTTTGAACTGTTGCTTATTTATCTAACACTCATACTCAGCCTACACCTCAAATTTGCACATAATATACAGTACCTGTACATACAAAAACTGTCTAGTGTAATATACCTGCACATACAATTGTCAATTTATATATTTTTATTCCTTATTTACTTGTTCTATTTTTATTATCTGTGTTTTTTTTTCTGTCACTGTTATTCTGTTACACTGTGGAAACTTGTGTCACGAAAACAAATTCCTTGTATGTGTAAACATACCTGGCAATAAAGCTCATTCTGATTCTATTAGAGTAGCACTTTGTTTTACATGCTGTAGTTTCAGAGGGTTGATTATGCAAAACCTAAACATATAACATTTTTTGATTGTAGTCAGGTCAGCTCATGATAACTATCTCATCATATAAAAACAGCTAATAGCTGCTCACTGCATAGCACTGATCTCTCTGCATCACAACACCTCATGCATTGCTATAAAGAAAGATCTAACACAAGAGTCAAGGGTCAAGAGCACTACTAAAGCAAACACTGATCTCCATGATGGTGACATCGTTTTAACCAATAAAACATCAACATCTGATCCTCTGTAATTCTCAATAACAGCAGGTGTTCATCACTAATGTACAATCATAATTTAATTAGTCACTTAATTATCTCACTAACTTTAACTCTTTGAGGACTTGGGATATGACTTGAAGACTTGCTTGTGACTTGAAAGTCCCAACTCTGCAAATAACCACTTCATTCAACAGTTCTTCTCTTCCGTGTCAGTCTCTGCCGCCATTCATGAGAATACCATGACGCACGCATGTGGTGCTGCTTATGCAGAAGCCAGCATTCTGATATAGAACCCGGACGTGCTACGGCTTGTTTACAAGCAGAGGAATGCACACGCATGCGTCGTGGTACTGTCGTTAATGCGTGTCGAAGTCTGAAGCGGAAGAGAACAGAATGGATGAATAAAGTCATTATTTTTGTTTTCTTTGTGCACAAGTATTCTCGTAGCTTCATTAAATAAGGTTGAACCACTGATGTCACAGATTATTTTAACAATGTCCTTACAACATTTCTGGGCCTTGAACGTGGTAGCTCCATTGCTGTCTACAAGTCATGGCCAAAAGTTTTGGCAGTGACAAATTTTGTGTTTTGCAAAGTCAGGATCAAAAATTTTTCCTCACTGTGACATTTTTCATTGCACTTTTATTTTCTCCCTACTGACACTTTGTTCATTGCTCTTAGTTCTTCACTTGTGATTCTAAATGTTATACTTCAATTTTCATGCAGAGTAGGATGGGTTTAATGTCTCTATTGATCCCCTTTTTCTGTATTGACAGTTCTTCTTATCCAATGGACTACTTGCACTGAGCCTTGTGACTACAGCTAATTTATTTCCGGTTATGTATATTTTCAATGTGCCGTAGTCATCTAGTTGATTTAAATGGCTATAAAAATGAGAGTCCGCGGGATGATTTCAAAATAAAGACATTTTCAGAGACAGGAGAAGAATTATTCTGATGATTACTGTGTGCAGAATTTTCCAAACTCAATGGAATGTGAAGTTTTAATCCAGCATAAACCGATCTCATAAAGCAGTGACTGGTAAATCATACATGATTGTTTCACCACAGGGTGTCAGTGCACCAACTAGTAATCGCGACGCTGCAGTGTATGTGAGATCTGATAAAATCAGAATGAACCTTTATTTATCTGTATTAAATACATTTAAAAATATATATGTAAATGTCACTATTCTGTGTAATTTTTCATTCACAATCATTTCACTGTATGCAATGGCAAAATGTGAATATTCAAAGTAGTCACACTGTCAACACATTACTGTTAAAAATTATTTAAATGTTTAACATCGTTAAATTTCTTTAAGGCAGTTACCGCACATTCATTCAACCATTTTAACATTGCTCTTACGAAAATTAGCCATGCTATACTACAAATAAAACCAAAAAATTGCAATTGTAGTTAAACCATAATAAACCACAAATAAACCTGGGTTTTGCTACACTAACCATAGTTAAATCATGGTGTTTAAAATGTTATACAAATGGTAAAACCATGGTTATTTTTCGTAAGGGTGTTTATCAGTCAAATTCATTTAAAACTATAAATTCAACAGGTATGAAATATGATCAGTAAGAGAAAAATGCGAAGACAAGCGCTGACCTCGGCAGGTTAGTGGGTAAATATATTTACTTATTATTCAGAATGCATATTTGGAAGAGAAATATATTCATAAGAATATTTCAGCAGGTTGAAAATAATTCATGTTAACACAGAGAATATAACTAATGGTTTAAAAAAAATTGCCAGGCCTAAAATGCAGTAATAATCTGCTTTTTCATGAGAAACGGTCTGTATGTAGGTGCGCTAAACTCTAACTGGGAACTCACGAGCTGTACTCAGTAGAATGCGGACGTAGTTGTGCAAGTAGTCCATTAATCGGTGTGGGGAGTGATGTCACTACTACACGGCTGTAACGTTTATTATTATTTATTAGCTCTAAAAAGGGGAATATTTATGACGAATCATAAATGGTTATGATTCATAATAAATATTTAGATTATATCTTCGAATTAACTGTAGCAGAATCAATATTACAATTATTTGATCTGTCCGTCCACCGAGCAGACAATATAATCATTTATCAATTCAAGGAATATTTATTTTCTGGCCACGGAACAATAAACTGTCCTTCTTTGTACAGTGCTAGCAGTAATTCTTAGCCAAATGTAGCAAAGGTTCAAACATTCATTGACTTGGAACTGTGAACAGTAAACAGAAACAATCCGTTGTGAATATAAGGGATTTAATAAAATGAAACTATATCTAACATATAACTAACTAAAACGCTTTAGCTTCCCTGACATTTAAAAGATTTGTTTATGTCTCTGTTATCCCTGTGAGTTATGCGTTATGGCCTAAAGAGCTTTTTTCCAGTTGTTGCACACTTAACTGCACTCAAATCACAATGGTGATAGGTGACAGGTCAAAAAATTGTGCAATTAACATGCTTGTGGAGTACAAAATCTAAAATTCTACCAACTTTAAAAAAAAAAAAAATTATATATATATATATATGTAAACAATTGCCTAGCAATTTTTAAACTCCACCAACTTCTTATTTACAGTGTACTTCTCCCAGTGGTCATGTGTTCAAGTCAAGTCACATTTATTTATACAGTACCTGATACAATACAGATTCATAGTACATCAAGCTCTTTAAGAAAAAAAGTTCTCAAGATACGGTATGACTGCTTTAATTTTTTTTGTTTAAAAATTGAATTTAAGATTGCAAATTGCAAATAAAAAAAAATAAAAATAAAAAAAAGTGTATAAAGTTCAGTGTTATGAACATACCTTGCATGCTCAGGTACGGGATGATACGGTGGGTAATTGGGCTGTGGATAATTTGCAGGTTGCTTGTGCCAGTGATATAAAACCTCTGGTGGGTACTCATCTATAAAGATACATTAACATATGATGGTAAACACAGAATTAAATGCATAGTTTAGTTATGACTGCATTAGCTGCAGAGGCAACTAATTCAGGCCCACACAGAATCTGTGTGCACAGAGCTGTTTGACCAATGTCTGTGAATAATGATTTGCTGGATAAAATGTCAAATTTCTGAACAGCCAATAATCTCTCATCCACTACCAAACACTGATTAAACATGTTTAATCGCCCAACCGACGAGATTCGACTAGTGCAGACGTTGTAAAACACACTGCAAAAACTGGGCTGACAGATGCTTACTGATGTCTTGGTGTGTCAAATCCATAAGTCAAAACACAGAGACTCCAAAACAGACATTATTGTAGAAGAATATAGCGCAGAATTTAAAGTTTGTGTGGTTTTCACTCAGTGTGTCTCATCAACGCAAGCTCCACAACATCAAATCAGATTAAACCTGGTTTATTTTCTGTGCATACAGTACATGCAACTTCATCCATGTCAAAGTTTATGTTTCAAACGTCTTAAAGTAATGTTTCTGATTTCTATCAAAGTTTTAGTACATCACTAACGACTTATCTAAAGAAACTTCTGTCTTGAGTTGTTGCGTGGATGAGCACTGATAGAAATGCAGGTATGCCAACCACTGATGAAAGTCAACATTGTGCGATCACAGATGCAGAATATCCCACTACATTTATGTGTTGCATAGCTTATACAGGCTAATAATAATAATAATAATAATGCAATCAGTTTGAATCAGAAAACCTCCCCATCGAAATTCACTTCCTGGACTCAGTCCCCCCATGTCCCAGCCCCATTAAGAGTGTAGTACTTTAAGCTCAGTTTAACACATTTTATCATACTGAAATCTATTCTAATCTACTGATTCTATTGAATGGGGGATATTGTAATTCAAGTGGGGCTGTTAATGTAACAACACACACACTTCCGTAGCCCGTCTGCAAGTTGTCTAAGTGTGTAAAGTGGGCATTAATGTGTTGTTGTGGGGGTGTCTACCACAGTGTGACATAAAGTAAAAAAAAAAAAACATTTTGCGTTTAATCTTGATTTTAGTAAACCTGGTGTCTCTGACAGTAGATTGCCATTTTGGCTTGCCAAATCAAAAAGTTAATTAAACCTGAATCCTACACCAATTATATTTGGGTAAATAAATCCCAAAAATGGTAGAAAACATGGTAGAGTCATTTTATCATCATGGTTTCTTTTGCCATTTATAGAGCGAGAAATTTTGAGGTCTGAAACTTAAAGGCATTTTATAGCACAATGACCGCTTCTATGTCAAAAGATCAAAGACACTTTTGATTCCTCATATCATGACCCCTTTAATCATACCAATAACAGGCATACCGTAAAATCCTGGCTGTTTTGCTGGAGAATATCTGCATGAAATCTCTCCCAGGTCAGAGCGAAGAGGACTAGGCTTTTCTAGACTCTCCTCATCCTCACTCACATGGTTCTGGGTGTGTGAATATATGACAGGGGAACTGCAGTGATTTTGAAGACTGATGCCTGAGAAATCTTCACTCAGATCTTCTATGTGGGCTCTACAGTCTCTCTGAAGGTGTCTTCCTGAACTTTGAGGCAAGTAGAGACTGGGCAAGCCTACAGGGCTCTCCGTGTGTTGTGAATCACTTATGGAAAGTTTGGTGAGGGGACTGACCCTTAAATCTTTAGGAGGAAGCCCATAGCAACCATCTAGATAATCCAATCTACTTACATCACGAACACACATCTCTGGGCTGAATCTATTACTTTTTCCTGAGTCTTTAAGGGTGTGTGATTGGCACTGCTGGCATGCAGGCCAGACCAGATTGAGAGAGGACAAGGTCATAGACTCATCAGTCTCTACAGGCATACTAAGATGTGGACAGCAGTCTGAGAAAACAAAACAAGTGGACAAATGGAGAGAGAGAGGTTTGTGATTGGTGCATTATGGACAT
The DNA here is from genome assembly GCF_001515645.1 of Sinocyclocheilus grahami. Taxonomy (NCBI): domain Eukaryota; kingdom Metazoa; phylum Chordata; class Actinopteri; order Cypriniformes; family Cyprinidae; genus Sinocyclocheilus; species Sinocyclocheilus grahami. The sequence goes on from NW_015505579.1 coordinate 60,601, forward strand.
AATCAATAATGTCTATACCTTTAGACTGATTCAGATAAATACCTTTTAGAGGCATTAACTTAATAGAAGTAGTACTGCTATTTAGTGGTTCTCAACTGGTAGCATCCTTGCCTAAAAATAGGTCATAAGTAGGGATGTAACGATGTACCCTGCACCGATTGAAAATCTATAAAAATATGTGACGATTCAGGTCGGTTGAGACGAATCACAATAGAGTTGGGGGTGGGGTTTATATTAATGTATCTCTGAAGTGAACTGACTGTATTCAGAAAAGTTTAGATGATTTTTTTATTTTCATCTTGAATATTAATGTAGTATTTATAAGCACAGAGCTGCTTTGTTTACAGTGGTAACCAGCGTATATTGCCGCTGTTCCATAAGCGCCACATGTTGTCAGAGCCTGAATTTGCATTCTCATTCAGTCCATCTGCTGTTTCGGTTTAATTTTATGTACTATAGTTACTGTATATGTTTTATGTAGTATAGTTTCACAAAGCTTTAGTCAGACGATCCTGTTTTTACTTCAAATTTCGAAATTATACATTTTAAACAAAAACTACTCATGCTTCACGTATGCAACATCTTTGTTTGTATCATGGTTAAAATCAGAGATGGGGGACTAAAGTCATATGACTTGACTCGAATCAGACTTGAGTCGCAAATTTTAGGACTTGAGACTTGACAAATATTAATAAAATACTTGACTTTGACTTGATATTCATGACTTGAGACTTGACTCGGACTTGAGTTAAATGACTCAAAATAACTTGCCTTTCATTCAATAAATATCTGTTTGTTTTTGAACGCACTGCAACCTAACCAAGTGCAGACAAGCAGAGAGAGCTAACGTAAGAGCGTGGACACAGTGTTGGCAACTTAGCAACTTTGTCACTAGATTTAGCGACTTTTTTCCCCAAAAAAGTGCCTAGAGACAAATCTAACGACTTCTTGGACAAACCTTATTTAGTTCCCTTTCGAGAGAATTTTGAACTGCGTCCTCTAGAGGTCGCTATGGGGAACATCTTCGGCGTGACCGATGTCAGCGATGTCAAGCATACATCTAAACACGACAATAACATTGGCCGGTGACAGCCTATGTCACTATCAATTACCGGTGCAACCACAGTATAAAAGGGCACCGGAAGAACGTGTCACCCTCTTCTTCGTCTTCACTGACCGTTTGTTTATTTTAGCGACAAGCTAAGCACGACTAGGAGTGCATGTTCTCTCGCTAGAGGCTTTGCTCTGATACCCGCAGTTTCACATGGGTCGTGTGTTGTGTGTGTGTGGTGAAGAGCAAGCGCGTTCGGCTCTCGAGGGAGTTGAATGCACTCTGCATTCATTGCATAATTCTTGTGAGGGATATGCATGAATTGAACGCACTCTCATGATAAGACGGCTTGTGCTCATTGAGATGCATTCACGGGACTACTGAAGGGGAAGTGAGTGCTTCACCATTTACCAGAGTTTGTGGATAGCGTTTGCATGAGTGTGTTCGCCTCTTGCGGGAAAAGCGACGCATTCGTGGCAGTGGTTTTCATTCTCGCTTGATTTCCGGGGTAATCTAGTGTGTGGGCGGAGTGTGTTTAGCTCCCGTGGAAGCTGAATGCATGCTGCGCGTTGCGGTTGTGGTGAGAATTGTCTGCCCATTGCCCGCGATTCGCGGTTGATAGGCAGCACTTGGAAAGGACCTGACGTGAACATTTTTCCCTATCAGTAATTTCTTTCTGTTTATATAGGAATTGTATAGTGTGAATATCTTTCTGCAGTAGTTGGACAGATGATTTATATCATGTCCTTATCAGATAACCACATTATACTGCACTCCAGGAGCCCATTTTTGGAACCTTTACTTTCATTCAGGGTTGTATGACTCTCTGTGCTCAAGTGTTGGCTTCCTTGATGTTTGGCCCTGAACTGAGCTGGCACTCCTGTACTCACAGTTGGGTGTGGTAGAATATCATGTTCTCTGGGGCTAGAGGCAAGACGGGGGGAGGTGATCCGGACGAGGCGTTCCCAACAACTTTGTCCAAACCAGAGTAAACCTAAACATCTACTCACCTCCATCTGAGATATTAACATCTGCTCTCATCTTCCTCCCCTTAATTCCCCTAAAGCCACCCACCTGACCGAGGTTAGGTAGGAGCCTCCTGTGCTTGCATTGCAGTCTCTCATGCTGGACCTATGATATTTTGGCTAGTTTCTATGTCTTCTAGAACTACCTACTGAGGGTCTGGACCCAAGTGCTCTTTGGACTTCGCCTTCAGATTATATCCGTGAGCCTGAGTAATGCGTGGGAGCTGGTTGGTGAGTACGATTCATTTAATCTACTCTACTGCTAGTTTTATGTGATTTCATAAACTAGCTTTTCTCCGCAGCGCTACTTGGACCCGTCTTTGTTTTTATGACTTTGTTTTAGGGTTAGGACCTCTATGAGCACCTCCCCTGCTAAAGTCGGAGCCTCTCGCTGTTTACTGATTGTGGTGATGGTAGCTCACCCGTTGGTACTGGATTCAGGCTGGATGATAGCCCTACATCTTCGGCTTCATGCTTGCTGGACCATGCAGCCAAGTCGCTGGGCTTCTGCGAGAGCCTACTTAGCCATCAGGTCCCCAGTATAACACTGCAACCTCAGGACCCGCGGGCCCTCCATTCAGGTTGAGAATTTTTTCAGAGTATAATGCATCGTGACATGCTCCCTGATGTCCTGGCTGGGTGTTTGCTTTCGAGAAGCTGCCCCGGATGAGTAGCCAGGATGCGCTACTCATGTCTCGCCCCGAGGGGTCTCCTGAGATTTGAGTCATCCTCAGCCATCATGCATGTTCTCTGAGCTAGAGCTCCTCTCACTGAGGCGTTAAGTAGCTTAGCACTCCTTAAACTCCACTCTGCAGTTCGATATACAGTCAGGCCCATGGAACTTCCCTGTCACACTGCCCTTATTGTCGAACCAGTCAATCACTCCTCCGCGGAGTGGGCTTGAGTATATTGCATTCCCTGAGGTACGAGTGACATGTGTTTCTGCGGAAACACTTCCGGAGTGCTTCGGCTCTGAGGAGCAGTAGCTCTTTATGCACGAATGGGTTATTAGGTCCCGTTGTTTCTACAGGTTCTCTTAAGGTCTGGTTAAATGGGGCCCATGCTCTCTATCGAGATAGAGAGCATAAGACTGCGTTCAGCTGCATCAGTTGATGGTCTCTTATTGGGCCCTGCTAGACTGCCCCTTCTAATCTAGCGCTGCCTTCTGGTCGAGCTGAGAAGTGCTCCACTCACTGCAAGGGTTAGCTATGAGCCTATCACTCAAAGTTTGTGCTTTGAGGACCCGCCTCAGCTTGAGAGCCGAGAGTGCTGCTCCCGAAAACTTTATATCTAACAATACCGAGTTGTGAGGCCCGTCCCTGTCGCCTCCTTGGTCAGTTGGCTCTATGTTGGGATCCTGTTTTTCCCTGTTGAAATGTGTGATCCCCTTTTAAACTGGATCCCATTTCTGATGTCCCATTTGTGGTCAATCTGCTCCCCGGACATGGCCATTGAGCAGCCGTCTCAGGTTGTTAGGCTCCCTTTTCTGCCTCCCTGTTTAGGCTGCTCTCTTTGTTGGTTGAGCTTAGTAGTGCTCCCCTCACCTTAGAGGGTTACCTTTGAGCACACCACACCCAGTTCCTTTCCTATTTTGAGAGTTGGGCCTCCACTCTATAGAGCTCCGATGGGCAGTCATGCCAGGTTGTTGGGCCACCTTCTGGCCACCTGATATGCTGCTCTTAATATTAAGCTTGAAGTGCTGCCCTCACTCTAGAGGGTTATCTATGAGCAAATCGAGCATTTGTGTCCCCCTCTTGAGAGCTGGGTGCTACGCTCCTTCAAGTTATGTATGAGCATAATGCTCCGGAGCCTGTCCTATGACTATTATGGTTGAGTTGGCAATGCTCCCCTCATATGGAGGGTTTTTCTATGAGGTACGCCATTTTCAATTCACATGCGCTCTGAGTAAGCGGACTTCCACTGAATTAAGTAACTGCTCCCTGAGCGTGCTACAGTCACATAGGGTTTCTAGGCCTGTCTAAGAAACAGCCTCTGTGACCCCTTAGTAACAGTGTTTCTAGAATCCATGTTATGGTAAGTGCACACGCTGAGCTTCTGTGCACTTTCTAAAACCCACATTGTGATAAGTGTGCACACTAAGCATTCTGCACACTTTTCTAAAATCATGTATGGTATGGGTTACATGCTGCCAGCCTTGTTCTCTTTCGCCGAGTTGGCTCAGGCCCCGGTTTTCACCTTGGGCCCCACTGTACTTTTGTATCCTTGGAGATACCTTCCTGAGCAGGGTGTTTGCTACCAAGGACCTGTCGAGTCAGTTCCTTTGGGCAAGCTAATGCAGAGCTGGCGGTAGCCCCCTGGGTAACAGGCCAGGGTCTAGTTATTGTCCTAGATGCTTGGCCGTATCCCCTTAAAGGAATCTCTTTTGTTTCTGATTTCAAGCCTTTGAGCTCTGTCCTGGGTTCAGGTTTTCTAGCCCAGCTCTTAAAAGGTACGTTTTTTTGGGTATGCAGCTCAGGCCTTTGGCCGAAGGGGATAATGTCACTGACAGCCATCAGGCATCTGTGGGGCAACTCCCATAGCTTTGATCGAGTTGGTACTTAGTGCTCGCCTCGGTGCTTGGCATGCACTCCCCTCAGCATGGCCACGTGGGTATACCGTTCCCCATAGCGACCTCTGGAGGACGCAGTTCGAAGTTCCCTCGAAAGGGAACGTCTCAGGTTATGTATGTAACTATGGTTCCCTGAGAAGGGAACGAGACACTGCGTCCTCTAGAAGCCTCTCCATGCTTCGCACGCGAGCTTCAGACGAAGAAGCAGATGATGCATTCTTCCGGCACCCTTTTATACTGTGGTCGCACTGGTAATTGCGTCACAGGCTGTCGCCGGCCAATGATATTGTCACGTTTAGATAACACGTTCAGGGTCTCGTTCCCTTCTCAAGGAACCATGGTTACATACGTAACCTGAGACGTTTCTGAGACTCGCCGGTATTGCCACACGAGCGCAAGGTTTTGTTTTCCCAGCGCGCACACACCTCTCTCCGCGTCCGATCTGTTCAGCGAGCGGCTGAGAGGAGCAGCGCTTTCAGTTAAAAAAGATATTCTGTCGCTTCTAACTCTATTTTATACAAATATAGCCGAAATCACAGCACAGCAATTGTCTTTATCTTACATGTATTTGATTTCATTAGACGACGTCATGATTATGAATCAGGATTTCTGAGCAGATTAACATCTAACGGAGAGCTGGTTATGTAGTCTTAATGGGCCGCGTTTCAGTCACCATTTCATATTCATCCCATTGTCTTACAACAGAAACAGAAAAATATACCAGTGAAAACAGTTTTATTAAGAAATTTGGCCTCATTTGACAGTTTGTGAGCACTATCAAATTAAATTTTTTGTAAGTGCAATGCATTGTAAATGGTTATTCACTGTTTATAAGGAAATACCAGCTTTTTACATTTTTTTCTTAGTATATGCATGTGTACAGTGTCTAATATTTGGTCTTCAGTGTTAGACTTTGAGTGAAAAGCCTATGGATAGTTTATGGGGATGCACATAAATGTATTGTAAATATATTGTATATGCATACACACAAAGAAAAAAAAAAATCATACAGACTTGCGAACCCAACCATGCATACACAAACAAACAAAACAAAACAAAACAAAACAAAAACCTCAAACTTGCAAGCACAACCATGCACATGCAAACAAACAATACACTTTCACTCATACACGCGCACACACATTCACTCACTCACAAATATTAATAAATCACACGGTTATTCACTGTTTATAAGGAAATACCAGCTTTTTACATTTTTTTCTTAGTATATGCATGTGTACAGTGTCTAATATTTGGTCTTCAGTGTTAGACTTTGAGTGAAAAGCCTATGGATAGTTTATGGGGATGCACATAAATGTATTGTAAATATATTGTATATGCATACACACAAAGAAAAAAAAAAATCATACAGACTTGCGAACCCAACCATGCATACACAAACAAACAAAACAAAACAAAACAAAACAAAAACCTCAAACTTGCAAGCACAACCATGCACATGCAAACAAACAATACACTTTCACTCATACACGCGCACACACATTCACTCACTCACAAATATTAATAAATCACACTCACTCAAATCTCCTCTCTCTCTCTCTCTCACATATTAATCATGTACATTATAAACAGGTGCAAGGTTTGTGATTCAATTATTAATATTTTTTTCTTGTTATTCTTTTGTTAAAAAGGAAGGCTCTAATTTAAGGATGTGTTCATGTCCCATAAAGGTGATGCCTGTTTGAAGAATGCCATTTGGTGGCATAGAAACCATTAATACTTTTTCATCGTCTTCTGAAATGTTTGAGGCATATTGAAACAGCTGCACCTAAATACTTTTCATGCTTTTATGTTGGACTAATTTCAGTTACATTTACATTTTAGGCTATGCAGTTTTATTTTTGTAATAATGTAGTAGATTTTTATTGTATTAACAACTCAGCTGTATGTGGACACCTTTTGAGTTGAAATGCACATTGCAATTTTTTTTGTTGCAAATAAAACTCCCATAGTCCATAACTACTGTAGTTTTAAGTTATTTTAATATATAAATTCAGTTAAATCATCAAACATTTGTATGACTCGACAGTGACTTGCTTGACCCAAGCTACGACTTGACTTGATTTGCTTGACATAAAGCAGTGACTTGACTTGCTTGATTCTCACAAAAATTGACTTGGACTTGCATGAGACTTAAAGGTTTAGACTTGAGACTTACTTGTGACTCTGGTTCAAATGCAGTGGTTGCCTGTCATTTTAAATTGAAAGAGCACAGGCAAATACTTATTTTGTTTATATGAAGAGTTTATTTGATATGGAATTTGTTTTAAAATTGAAATTTGTTATTTTATATTTTAATTTCACAAAGAAATGTGCAGCATTTTGTCTGAGAAAAAAAAAAACATCTTTTAATTTATAATTTCTCTTAAATCTCACTTACAATTCTCAAAGAAAATTCGTGAGAAAATCGTATTGTGAAATCAGTATCGTGAATTGTATCACATTGTGAATTGAGTGAATCGTTACATCCATAGTCACATCTGTTCTGATAGTGTCACGGAAGGCAGGCACTAATAATGGTAGTAAATATCCAACTAGCCATATAATGATGCCGGGTTAAAAATAGTACAATAAATAGATTTATATTAAAGAAAATGCTTCCCTTGTCTTTTGTTAACTGTATGATATATTGTTATACACAGACTAAATTATAGAAGCACAAGTACTGCACATCAGTGGATACCCATCTACTTCAATATATTTACATTAAATTTATACAACAGTTAGTTTCGGTCCTCAAATCTGATCGGATGACCTTCCAAAAGTGCTGATATTTCACAAGAATTAGCAGCCGGGACTTTTCACCGTTTGAACACTGCAGTGTCCATAGAAATTGTGTGCTCAAAGTCTAGTGTTTTTTCTAGCAACTTCAGTGCAGGTTGTATTGTTAACAATAATCCTTTATTCAAACATATTCATGAAGAGACCCATCAGAGGCCGGTCCACAAATACACTGGTTTACTCCCCATATATTACAGTTTTTCCTGAATTGCTAAAACACATTTCTTGAAACCATCACTCATTTTCTCAAAACCTTAAACACAAATCCAAATACTCAATTAAATTCATGAAACCTCTGACTCTTCCATCAAAAGCAAACAATCACAGCAAAAACATTTCACCTGTACTCAAAATGAAACGGTGCTCTCAGATCACACACACACACACACGAGTCAATAAAATAAACACTACAGAGCATTCATTAGACACTACACAACACTGCATCCAGAACATTACAGAGAAAAGTATATTGTATTGAGTAAACAATTTTGAAATTCTGTAAAAAAAAAAAAAAAGTATAGTAATTGCAACCGAGTAAGGTTTTAGTGTATAGGCCAACTGTATGTACTGCAAGAATAGTATTGTGCTGAATACTGAATGTTTGTATATATTCAGCACTTGGATACTGCAAAAATAATGCAGTCCAACTGTAAAGGCCAAAAAGGTCAAATAAAACTCTAAATGAATAGCATGTTACAGTACACAAACACTAAGTTGTGCAATTGTAAAATCAGGGTCAATGAGAGATTCATTCTGTCTTAGCATCATGTCTTTGTGCTTGAGTGCGGCCTAAGGACTTTGTCCACAATCACAAGTAATGTCTTTTTTGCAAGACAAATAGAAAAAAAAACATCTGGTGTGACAGATCCAGCCTTGATAACACTCTCTATACCTTACTTTTTCTCTCCTCTTCTTACATGTACTCTTCCTCCTCTCCTTCTCAGATTGTTTCCATCTATATTTCGTATCATCATTCAGTCACCTGTGCACTCTGAACCGGCTCATTTTGTACAGTTGGTTTGATCAAATCATTAGAAACAAGTTTGAACAATTTTGAATCGTTGTGTGTAAATGACAACTGTGCTTTAGTTGTGTTTAACTTTTGCCGCTTGTGTTTAGCCTTTTAATGTAATGAAGCAGAATCCCTGAAGGAAAGAACAAGAAACAAAACTACAACTTCCAGTCACAGCCTTAGATGAAATTAACCAAAATAAAACAGCAGAGGATTACACAACTCCACAAACAGCATTACCAGCTTCACTCATTTCTAACCAGACTCACTTTATTTCTGTGATATATCTTTAAAAATTCTTTGAGAATTAACGGAGGTTTACATTGTATTGAAAATGTTTTGTTTGGCCTCACCATTTTGGCGATCAGTGGTTGCTTTAGTTGGGCTCTTGACCCTTTAATGTTAGTTTTTCTCTGCTGTCGTTTTGGTGTATGTAAAGCACATTTGTTATGATTGTGTTTAACTTTTGCCGCTTGTGTTTAGCCTTTTAATGTAATGAAGCAGAATCCCTGAAGGAAAGAACAAGAAACAAAACTACAACTTCCAGTCACAGCCTTAGATGAAATTAACCAAAATAAAACAGCAGAGGATTACACAACTCCACAAACAGCATTACCAGCTTCACTCATTTCTAACCAGACTCACTTTATTTCTGTGATATATCTTTAAAAATTCTTTGAGAATTAACGGAGGTTTACATTGTATTGAAAATGTTTTGTTTGGCCTCACCATTTTGGCGATCAGTGGTTGCTTTAGTTGGGCTCTTGACCCTTTAATGTTAGTTTTTCTCTGCTGTCGTTTTGGTGTATGTAAAGCACATTTGTTATGACAAGAACTGAGAGAAATTGTAATGAAGTGGTTCTGATAACTATTAATGGCGATGAAACCATCATCAATTAGTGTCTAATTATATGGGTTGGTTCATGTTTTCAGTTTTGTTTATGGTACTGTGACTCTACAAGATATATGTTGACAAACTATTGTGAAGAAACGTAAAAACATTTTATACACAAAACCTTTAGCGCTACAGCACCTTTTAGACACACAGACATCAAGAATCAGCACATGAATCTCAACAATGGTGACTATTATTAATTAAAAATGCCGCAATGCATGCTGGGTGCTAGTACAAAACTCCCAGCATGCATTTGCAGCATGAAAAAATTGATTGTCACCAATCTTGAGAGTCATAGGCTGACTGTTGATGTCTCTGTGTGTTTAAGTGCTGCCATAGTTCAAAGCTTTTGTTTGTGCATATTGTGCTTAGGAATGTTTTACAATTGTGGTAGTATCAGTGGTGCAACTCAAGAGTATTAGTTTTATGTTACACACTTTACATTGTATCAGTTAATGCAATAGTTTTTCCACTGTAAATTTAAACAGTTCTGTAAAACCTAAAATGATGCTACCATATTTTTCACGGTAAAGTTCTGACAACCATAGCTGCCAGCTACGGTATTTTACCGTAAATTTAACAGATTTTTTTTTTTTACAGTGTACATTTCAGTTATCAGTCATGTAATAGTGTAACATGTTTTTTTCCTGCATGTGTATACAGTATGGAGAGAGAACACACCAGAAGCTGGCGTTTTACAACATTTAATAATATTTAGAACAACAAAGAAATGTTCAAGCATTGCGATGTGTGCTCCCACACACAAAATGTTTAAGCGTGTGCACAGCTCTTCCTGGCAGCTATACATACTATTTATAATATTGCACACCGTCTTCAATGCTACAAAAACCACCTGCGGTTTGCTTTCCATGTGTCTCATTGAAAATGAACTAGACACTTGCCTTTCTATGTCCCATGTGAAACTGCCTTTATGTCTAAGTGGTACTGCTGGCTCAATTTATGGGAACAGTGTTTTAGTTGATTTGGGGGGGGGGGGGGGGGGGGGG
>NW_015505579.1:71189-79817 GCF_001515645.1 Sinocyclocheilus grahami
TTGGGTGTTGGGTGGTTTTGGGTGAGGTGGGGGGGGGGGGGGGGGGGCGTTTTGCCTGTAAGCAGCCCGTTAAGCTTGTGAATGCAGGTGTCCTTTGATAGTACAATGCTTCAAAAGAAACTTTTCCAATCTTTAAATTCATCAGCTGCAGGTAGGCTGGTCTCATTTGAAGACAGTCCAGATTCATCACTAAAACTTTCTTGCAGCAGTACAATTGGGAAATCCAATTGAGACCTTTTAAAGTATTGACTCATTGAACACTAATATATGTGGTCATGAAGTCATTTGAGAGACTGGTGTTGGCCCACCTGAAAGACATTACAAGACCCTTGATGAAACCCATTCAGTTTGCTTATTGAGCAAACCGGTCAGATGTGGCAGACAGATACTACATCCTGCAAAATCTGGTTAAACCAGGGACTTACGCAGGGTCCTTGAATTCAGCTTAGCTTTCAACCTTTAACATCATCCCAGCACTCCTTCAGACTAAATTAACCCAGCCTCTGTACCTAGCTCTACCCATCAATGGATCACCAGCTTTCTGATAGATAAGAAACAAATGGGGAAATTACTAACAATTGGGGAACTTAGTAAAAATGGGGAAATACACTTCCAACACCTGCACAATCAACTCCTACTAGATGCGTACACTCCTCATTACTCTTCTACCTGTACACAAATGACTGCACTGACAAAGATTCTTTTATCAAGCTCCTGAAGTCTGCGGACGACACTACAGTCATCTGCAGCATTGATGAGTCTGCATACAGAAGGGAGGTTAAATAGCAGGCTGTCTGATCATAACAACTGGGAGCTGAAGACACTCAAAACAGTGGATATAATTTTATTTGGAAAACTATACATTTCACATTGTATGGGCCACTTAAATTAAAAGTGGGTCGGCCCATTCCTACCTTGGTCGACCCATAGCTCCACCACTGCTTCCAATTCATCCTTTGAGCTGCCTTCTAATGCCTGTACTTTCATTTTCAATGAATCACATTAAATACCAGTCATGCTGCTGTATACTGAATCATTTGAGAAGTTTGACTGCACATGATAGAAGTCTAGCAAGAATAGCATATCAATAGTCCTGCCTAGAAATGACAAGGTCCTGGACAAGAAGTTGTGCAGCATGCTCCGTTAGGTAGGGCCTGATCTTCCTGATGTTGTGCAGTCCAAAGCTGCCCCACAGGGCAAAGTTACATCCAGTGGACATCTTTTTGAAGTCTTTGCACACCTTGAAAAGACGTCCACTGAGGGGCCAGAATGAAAGTTATGACATGTTCTGCGCGTCCGATATAGACGTTCATGGAACCTCCATACAAGGTTAAAAACTAGTTCAAATGTGGTCAGTGGACATTATTTTCAACATCATTTAAGGTTCATTTAGACCATTTATACTGTTTCTGGACCAAATAAACACTCAATTACTTTTGTCTGTGCTCCAGGCCGAGTCATATATATATTTGTGAAAATAGGTTGTCATGTCCAAGGAAAGCGAAATCTGTCTTAGCATCGACACATAGCTGGTCAGCTGAGCCTTCTAAAGTGGCGCTCAAAGTTAAAATTATTTCAACAGCGCGTTTCATTACGTCTCTTTGAATGAATCGGCGTTTTTGAACGTGTAGTTGAATGACAGTCACGTTCCACCACCTTGTGGCACAACACTGTAACTGCATTGACTGACAGCCCGTCTAGAACACGCGCAGGTGTTAATATCATTAGAAAGTCTCTTGTCCAGTCAGATTAAGAGATCAGATTACAACTAGGCTAACTGTTATACATATAGGCTAACGATCTTATTGTCAGGTTTATGTTCTCTTCTGTTTACTTAACTTCCTGTTTCAACGCTATTTGGTTTCGGTTTCATTGTCTTCCGAATATGATAAGCGATTAGTCAACAGAAGAGACAGACGGCTGCACGTGAGTGTCCTGCGTAATACTTCGTTATAGATCTGCTGTTGGAATTATTACTTGTTGCTAGGAAGGAATATTTTGTTTTCTGCCTATTTCTACGTTATATTTTTGTTTGCATTTGTATTTTTGATTGCACTTTCTGGTAATTATAATAATTGCCCTCGGCTAAGAAGGAGCGTGTGTAATTTAATTGCTCCCTTCCTGCGTTTAAGTGCGAACTGTAGTTTCGATTGGAGGAATTGCCCTGCTATAGACTATTGGCTGTGCTAATTAGAAGGCGGCCACAACCGTTTTCACTTTAGTGTCTTAGACTGTATTTATCTGATGTCTGTGCGCTGACGCAGAAGCATCAGTGGAAGCGTTCAGGCCTCCTCGTGTGAAGACCAACGAGTGTAAAGACCTGCGACTTTACCTGCGCGACTTCACCAAGCAACGAAATCGCAAAGGCACTTAAGTATATTTTTGCTCTTCTCTGTACACACTCCTTTTCTGTCCTCTCTTTTCCACCTCTATCATGTGTTTCCAAACCATTCCGGTTGTCTCTCGACAATGCTCTAAGGTCACACGCAGACGGCAACGCAATGTTGCCAACCTGCATCCTATCTCTACATCCTCTAATGCATCTTTCTTTCTCTATGGGTCTCTGGAATGGTCAGTCAGCTGTCAACAAAGCAGACTTCATTTCTTCTTTTTCTTTAAACTCCACACTTAGCATATTGGGCTTGACTGAGACCTGGATTTGTCCAGAAGACTCCGCAACCCCAGCTGCTCTTTCGAACAATTTCTCTTTCTCTCATACCCCCCCCGTCAGGTTGGCCGGGGTGGGGGCACTGGTCTGCTCATTTCTAACAATTGGAAATACTCAACCCACTCTCCCTATGCAATTACAACTCATTTGAATCTCATGTGATCACTATAACAGCTCCTGCAAAACTCCAGGTTGTGGTAATTTAAGTGCGAACTGTAGTTTCGATTGGAGGAATTGCCCTGCTATAGACTATTGGCTGTGCTAATTAGAAGGCGGCCACAACCGTTTTCACTTTAGTGTCTTAGACTGTATTTATCTGATGTCTGTGCGCTGACGCAGAAGCATCAGTGGAAGCGTTCAGGCCTCCTCGTGTGAAGACCAACGAGTGTAAAGACCTGCGACTTTACCTGCGCGACTTCACCAAGCAACGAAATCGCAAAGGCACTTAAGTATATTTTTGCTCTTCTCTGTACACACTCCTTTTCTGTCCTCTCTTTTCCACCTCTATCATGTGTTTCCAAACCATTCCGGTTGTCTCTCGACAATGCTCTAAGGTCACACGCAGACGGCAACGCAATGTTGCCAACCTGCATCCTATCTCTACATCCTCTAATGCATCTTTCTTTCTCTATGGGTCTCTGGAATGGTCAGTCAGCTGTCAACAAAGCAGACTTCATTTCTTCTTTTTCTTTAAACTCCACACTTAGCATATTGGGCTTGACTGAGACCTGGATTTGTCCAGAAGACTCCGCAACCCCAGCTGCTCTTTCGAACAATTTCTCTTTCTCTCATACCCCCCCCGTCAGGTTGGCCGGGGTGGGGGCACTGGTCTGCTCATTTCTAACAATTGGAAATACTCAACCCACTCTCCCTATGCAATTACAACTCATTTGAATCTCATATGATCACTATAACAGCTCCCCCCCATCAACTTCGGTCAGAAATCTTGGTGTAACTTTTGATAACCAGCTGACCTTCAAAGACCACATTGCAAAGACCGCTCGATCTTGCAGGTTTGCATTGCACAACATCAGAAAGATCAGGCCCTTTCTAACGGAGCATGCTGCACAACTTCTTGTCCAGGCCCTTGTCATCTCTAGGCTGGACTACTGACAGCTGAAAACTCATCTCTTTCGAAGCTACTTGACTTCACCATAAAAAAAAAAGTATCCATTTATTCCTTTCTAGCTTGTACTTATTTGAACAATGTCTAAGAACTTGGTATTACAACCACTTCTTGTGTCTGTTTGCCTCTTTAAGAAGAATCACTTTATGTATCCCCCAATTGTAAGTCGCTTTGGATAAAAGCGTCTGCTAAATGACTAAATGTAAAGACCTCGTTAGTTATATCGTAACACATACACACAAATTATATATATATATATATATATATATATATATATATGGAGGTAATACCGCGCTATTGAGCTACTCAATTACCGCAAGGGAAATTCCCTCACCGCAACAGCCCTAGATGTTGGTATTTTTTTTTCATTTGAAGTCACCATTGTCGTGGACAGTGTTTGCTTTAGTTGCGATCTTGGTCCTCATACTTCTTGTTAGACTTTCTTTGGCTGCTATAACTGTGCTGTTGTGAAACACAGTAATTGCTGCAAAAGAAGCCAAAATAAAGGGAGATCAGGTGTTATTAGCCAGGGCTGTACAGTGCAACATATATGCACGTGCTATTGGAAAAACTGGTCTGTGCGATGAATACATTTACCACTGTAGCACGCGTGCGATACAGTTTGCATGTTCAGAACACAGCCGCTTAATAGTGTGAAGTGATTTCTTGTGCTTGCTTGTGTGCGTGTGTGAGATTGATTATACTTGATAGTTAGGGGTGTGTGATATGGCGATTTGATTGCGGACGATTAAAATGTCTCCACGATCTGCTTTTGAAGAAATATTGTTGATTCGTGCAACAGCGCACATTCTATCAGCTGCAGTTCTGGCGCCTCCCTCTGTCTCAATATAATGTACAATGCCACATGCATTCACATCAGTGTTAGCTCAGCGGTAGAGTTACTCACGGGACACTGCACTTATACGCAATCACAAAACGACATTATTTCCATTTGCTTTATAAGAAATACCGGTTAAACATTTAATTCACATGCTGTTCTGCATGTGCTTTTTCTGAGCGCGTACTCATGAAGCGCGCTCACACAGAGCCGGTCAAAAAGTGCCTGATTATTGGACCAAGTTGTCTTTCGCGTCTGATTGATTTTGCGTCTAATACGGTCAAAAACACACAAGGTTTACATATAAACACAGTTGGTTATGTCTAAAAGGAAAGTAAACAGTTGGGAGAGAAACGCGTGCAGCTCTTAAAGGGACAGTAGCGACTAGTGATGCGCGGATAGCGGTTATATCCGCGGGTGCTGCGGATACGGGACACTGCACTTATACGCAATCACAAAACGACATTATTTCCATTTGCTTTATAAGAAATACCGGTTAAACATTTAATTCACATGCTGTTCTGCATGTGCTTTTTCTGAGCGCGTACTCATGAAGCGCGCTCACACAGAGCCGGTCAAAAAGTGCCTGATTATTGGACCAAGTTGTCTTTCGCGTCTGATTGATTTTGCGTCTAATACGGTCAAAAACACACAAGGTTTACATATAAACACAGTTGGCTATGTCTAAAATGAAAGTAAACAGTTGGGAGAGAAACGCGTGCAGCTCTTAAAGGGACAGTAGCGACTAGTGATGCGCGGATAGCGGTTATATCCGCGGGTGCTGCGGATAATCCGCGGATCGGGTGGGTCGGGTAATAAAAAAAAAATGCATTCTGATTATTTGCGGGTGGGTCGCGGGTGGATAAAATAAATCATAAATAATGCAAGTATTAACTACATTTTCTAAATTATGAACATGTTTTAAATAGGTTACAGAAATTGAATAAACTGTAAATTAACATTAAAAGTTATTCAACAAAACATTATTTAGTCAAGAGCAGTAAGGGATTTTCTCTGTCTTTTGTTGTTTGATTAACATTAATAAAAGACGGCACAGCTTTATTAGGCTGCTGTCACAAGACCTATTTCACGGATCCAATACTGAAATTGAATAAACTGTAAATTAACATTAAAAGTTATTCAAAACATTTAGTCAAGAGCAGTAAGGGATTTTCTCTGCCTTTTGTTGTTTGATTAACATTAATAAAAGGCGGCACAGCTTTATTAGGCTGCTGTCACAAGACTTATTTCACGGATCCAATACTGATACCCATGCGTTTTATTTTGCAACTGTTTACATTAACTTAAGACAAAACCGACAGTACTTTCTCAATTTGGTACTCGCAGTACGCGCTTTGGATGTGACTGTGAGAGCACGTGCCTCTGGAGAGCGCGAGTACCGAATGGCTTAAAAAGACGTGAAAAATACATTTTTGTGACAATGCAACAATGACAATTCTGTCAACTGTCCCGAAACGCGAGCTAAATCTTCTATCGCAGTGTGCAGCAGCTCTAGATGTGTCGATGTGAAGCGAAAGTCAAAGAGAGAAGACGCGGTACAGCTGAATCACCTACACCGTTTTCATCTGATGGTTTGTGTGGATTTACTCATCTAACCTACACGCTATATTGAATAAAGGTTTTGCAGTAATTTCCCTAATTTTAATGTCGAAAGCTGCGGGAATGAGTAATGTGATGTATGCGCAATCCCGCAACGAAATTCAGGATCTGATTAAACATAATTCTATTATACAGAGACTTGTGAAATAGATTTTCATGACTTTTCAAAAACTTTGAGTTTCTTTATTTTTTACAAAACTTTCTAGGCCTGGAAATTGCGGTTCAATGACTTGTCCAGGTTTTTCATGACCGTACGAACCCTAATGTGATGATTGGTCGGGTGCGGTTATCTAAAGCAGACAAAAATACAGGTAATTTATTTGAAGCTGCGGATTCGGGTGACGTTTTAGCTCATCCGCGCATCACTAGTAGCTACTAAACATGCTGCCGGCTGTCATTAAAGGGATAGTTCACCCAAAAAAAAAAAATTTGTCATTATTCACAAACTCACATTTTGTCTTAAACCTGTATTAATTTCTTTGTACGGAACACAAAAAATTATATTTTGAAGAATACAGTAGCTGGTCCACACTGACTTTTACAGTAGGAAAAAAAAAAATACCATGGAAGTCACTGTGGACCAGCAACTGCTTGGTTACCCATATTCTTCAAAAATAACTTGTTCAACAGACGAAATAAACTAATTCAGGTTTAAAACAACAAGTAAATGATGGTATAAAAATGAAACACTATTACAGAATTGAAAGACAGATGAACATTTTTGGTGAACTATTCTTTTAATGCATGTAGTGTTTTATTTTCATATTTGTTCATTCAATTTCTTGAATGTTACTGCTAAATACTGTACCTGAAAAATAAAGCACTGTTTTATTTGTATTATGTGTATATCTTTATTTTCTAACAAAGAAAAAATGGCTATATCTCCACAACGGTTTGGCGTATTGACACCAAACTTTGTGTGTGCCATTGTCAACTCACACAGAACACACCACATTGATAGCTAACAGCGCCACCTATTGGTCAAACGTGATAGGCCAATAAATCGTTACTAGTGGCTGTATTTATGATTTTTCAGCCGTTTTGACTAAAATCATCCTAAAATGGCTTATATTACTAATTTCTGCAGTTAGCCTGATGCTTGCTTCTGTAGTGCTTGGCCCTGTAATTGCTGCTTGCAGCTATAGTTATTATATTATTACTTTTATACTATTAAGCTGAAACTATTATTCTCAACCTGTCAGCTATGGCCAAACCATTTTATAAACTTCTGAAGTCAATGGCATGAACCTGGACCCATCTGCAGCAGTAGGCATTTCAGTGCGATAAAGACGTTCTCTCCACTTTTCTAGTCCTAAAGTTCTATGGTGTGACTCTACCTACTGCCGTTTCATCTGATGCAAGCAGTTACAGCCTTTAAAAGGCATGATTTTACAGCTTCACAATGGAGACTGGAAACCAGTAGTATATTGTTCTCCAAGTCTGTCTGAGGCCGAGTCAAGTTACATCCAGATTGAGATAGAATGTCCTGCAAGTGCTTGGATGAGTGAAAAGTTTGAAAAAGTGCTTGATCTTGAGAAATTTATATTAGTGACCGACCAAAAGCCTTTGGCACTAATGAACAAGTAGTACTTGGACCACGGGACTTCCAAATACCCACACTTGCGGCCTTGGCCACTTGAGAGCATGTGCACACAACAGGGTGTGCAAGACCCAGGACTTAAAGACGCCAAAGCTCTGTGCCTTAAAGGGGTCATATGATGCCATTTAAATTTTTCCTTTCTCTTTGGAGTATTACAAGCTCCTGGTGCATAAAGAAGATCTGTAAAGTTGCAAAGACTAAAGTCTCAAATCCAAAGAGATATTCTTTATTAAAGTTAAGAGTCAACCTAAAATGCCTCATTTAAACACGCCCCCACATGTCTACGTCACGATGTGGGAAGTTTTGCATAACGCCACCCAAATGTTCACGCAATGAAAGGCATAACTTATTCTCGCTGTAGTATTGTTGCCGCCACCGCCATGTCGTGGAGACGCTGTGTGTTTCATAGTGAAAGCGAAACTACTTTGTTTGGCCTTCCAAAAGAGGACGATATCCACTTCGTCATGCCTAGAGCTGATCCGTGCTGGTCGCTGAGGAAATCAATCAACTTCGCGTGTGGATCGCCGGATCAGCTTTCACCGTGGACGAAGCGGAGTCCAGCCCGGGGTCGTCACATGTGGTTGCCGCTAGGGCTGTGTATCACCAGCAAAGTCACGATACAATACATGACTGCACTGAATTTCACCTCAGCAGAATTTAGAAAAACATCTGTTTATTAAACACTGCTTACTATAGTGCCATTTCTAACTATTGGCAGAGCAGGCAGTTGACCTCTGCATTATGAAGGACCTCCATAACTGTACCACAGTACAATA
>NW_015505579.1:80159-82944 GCF_001515645.1 Sinocyclocheilus grahami
CGGCACAGCTTTATTAGGCTGCTGTCACAAGACTTATTTCACGGATCCAATACTGATACCCATGCGTTTTATTTTGCAACTGTTTACATTAACTTAAGACAAAACCGACAGTACTTTCTCAATTTGGTACTCGCAGTACGCGCTTTGGATGTGACTGTGAGAGCACGTGCCTCTGGAGAGCGCGAGTACCGAATGGCTTAAAAAGACGTGAAAAATACATTTTTGTGACAATGCAACAATGACAATTCTGTCAACTGTCCCGAAACGCGAGCTAAATCTTCTATCGCAGTGTGCAGCAGCTCTAGATGTGTCGATGTGAAGCGAAAGTCAAAGAGAGAAGACGCGGTACAGCTGAATCACCTACACCGTTTTCATCTGATGGTTTGTGTGGATTTACTCATCTAACCTACACGCTATATTGAATAAAGGTTTTGCAGTAATTTCCCTAATTTTAATGTCGAAAGCTGCGGGAATGAGTAATGTGATGTATGCGCAATCCCGCAACGAAATTCAGGATCTGATTAAACATAATTCTATTATACAGAGACTTGTGAAATAGATTTTCATGACTTTTCAAAAACTTTGAGTTTCTTTATTTTTTACAAAACTTTCTAGGCCTGGAAATTGCGGTTCAATGACTTGTCCAGGTTTTTCATGACCGTACGAACCCTAATGTGATGATTGGTCG
This sequence comes from Sinocyclocheilus grahami, assembly GCF_001515645.1. Classification (NCBI taxonomy): domain Eukaryota; kingdom Metazoa; phylum Chordata; class Actinopteri; order Cypriniformes; family Cyprinidae; genus Sinocyclocheilus; species Sinocyclocheilus grahami. The sequence continues at coordinate 80,848 of NW_015505579.1, forward strand.
GGTGCGGTTATCTAAAGCAGACAAAAATACAGGTAATTTATTTGAAGCTGCGGATTCGGGTGACGTTTTAGCTCATCCGCGCATCACTAGTAGCTACTAAACATGCTGCCGGCTGTCATTAAAGGGATAGTTCACCCAAAAAAAAAAAATTTGTCATTATTCACAAACTCACATTTTGTCTTAAACCTGTATTAATTTCTTTGTACGGAACACAAAAAATTATATTTTGAAGAATACAGTAGCTGGTCCACACTGACTTTTACAGTAGGAAAAAAAAAAATACCATGGAAGTCACTGTGGACCAGCAACTGCTTGGTTACCCATATTCTTCAAAAATAACTTGTTCAACAGACGAAATAAACTAATTCAGGTTTAAAACAACAAGTAAATGATGGTATAAAAATGAAACACTATTACAGAATTGAAAGACAGATGAACATTTTTGGTGAACTATTCTTTTAATGCATGTAGTGTTTTATTTTCATATTTGTTCATTCAATTTCTTGAATGTTACTGCTAAATACTGTACCTGAAAAATAAAGCACTGTTTTATTTGTATTATGTGTATATCTTTATTTTCTAACAAAGAAAAAATGGCTATATCTCCACAACGGTTTGGCGTATTGACACCAAACTTTGTGTGTGCCATTGTCAACTCACACAGAACACACCACATTGATAGCTAACAGCGCCACCTATTGGTCAAACGTGATAGGCCAATAAATCGTTACTAGTGGCTGTATTTATGATTTTTCAGCCGTTTTGACTAAAATCATCCTAAAATGGCTTATATTACTAATTTCTGCAGTTAGCCTGATGCTTGCTTCTGTAGTGCTTGGCCCTGTAATTGCTGCTTGCAGCTATAGTTATTATATTATTACTTTTATACTATTAAGCTGAAACTATTATTCTCAACCTGTCAGCTATGGCCAAACCATTTTATAAACTTCTGAAGTCAATGGCATGAACCTGGACCCATCTGCAGCAGTAGGCATTTCAGTGCGATAAAGACGTTCTCTCCACTTTTCTAGTCCTAAAGTTCTATGGTGTGACTCTACCTACTGCCGTTTCATCTGATGCAAGCAGTTACAGCCTTTAAAAGGCATGATTTTACAGCTTCACAATGGAGACTGGAAACCAGTAGTATATTGTTCTCCAAGTCTGTCTGAGGCCGAGTCAAGTTACATCCAGATTGAGATAGAATGTCCTGCAAGTGCTTGGATGAGTGAAAAGTTTGAAAAAGTGCTTGATCTTGAGAAATTTATATTAGTGACCGACCAAAAGCCTTTGGCACTAATGAACAAGTAGTACTTGGACCACGGGACTTCCAAATACCCACACTTGCGGCCTTGGCCACTTGAGAGCATGTGCACACAACAGGGTGTGCAAGACCCAGGACTTAAAGACGCCAAAGCTCTGTGCCTTAAAGGGGTCATATGATGCCATTTAAATTTTTCCTTTCTCTTTGGAGTATTACAAGCTCCTGGTGCATAAAGAAGATCTGTAAAGTTGCAAAGACTAAAGTCTCAAATCCAAAGAGATATTCTTTATTAAAGTTAAGAGTCATCCTAAAATGCCTCATTTAAACACGCCCCCACATGTCTACGTCACGATGTGGGAAGTTTTGCATAACGCCACCCAAATGTTCACGCAATGAAAGGCATAACTTATTCTCGCTGTAGTATTGTTGCCGCCACCGCCATGTCGTGGAGACGCTGTGTGTTTCATAGTGAAAGCGAAACTACTTTGTTTGGCCTTCCAAAAGAGGACGATATCCACTTCGTCATGCCTAGAGCTGATCCGTGCTGGTCGCTGAGGAAATCAATCAACTTCGCGTGTGGATCGCCGGATCAGCTTTCACCGTGGACGAAGCGGAGTCCAGCCCGGGGTCGTCACATGTGGTTGCCGCTAGGGCTGTGTATCACCAGCAAAGTCACGATACAATACATGACTGCACTGAATTTCACCTCAGCAGAATTTAGAAAAACATCTGTTTATTAAACACTGCTTACTATAGTGCCATTTCTAACTATTGGCAGAGCAGGCAGTTGACCTCTGCATTATGAAGGACCTCCATAACTGTACCACAGTACAATA
>NW_015505579.1:83163-87475 GCF_001515645.1 Sinocyclocheilus grahami
CCCAGTACCATTTAAAGGGTTGCATTCGCACCGACAGTGTGCACTAAGAAGTGACGTCAGCGTCGTCATGTGCGCAGCGTTCAACAACAGAAACAAAACACTACGTTAACAGGAGGATGGAGGACGCTGTGATCGGAGCTGTGTTTTTGTTGTCTCACGGGTTTCACAATAAATGGACATGGAATGTCGACGTATACGTAAAGCGATTGAAAGAACGGAAAGGAGGACTAAGAATCTCCAACGACAACTGGCAGTGCTACATTTGCTACAAGTGCCTGCACTTCCGTCCGTCTATCACTGTTATCCATACTTGCGAAATAAGTTGACGTGTTTACAGTAGGTTTACACGGGGTTTTAAATCATGGCGGGTGAGGGCGTTTTCGTACGCGTTTGGCCAATCAATGTCTACTTGCGTCACGATTAGTACCAGTTGTGCTGGTTAGACCCTGCTCCAGAGTAGGAGCCAATTTGGTTCTCGAAAAAGGCAGTCCGGTACTAAAAATCGCTCCCAGTTCCGGCGGTGCGAACACGACGAAAAGTGGGTAGTTCCACAATTAGTTCTGGTAGTATGAAAAGGTTCCGGCGATGCGAAAGGCCCTAATATAAGTAATGGCATACGTTTCATGTTTACATTGTGCACTCCCCACCAGGTACAATATTCTGATTGTTTGCATCTTGTTTTTAAGCCCATAAATAATGTACTTGTTCTAATAAATTTATATTGTAATGTACTCACTCTAATATATTTAAAAAATAATTTACATTGCTGGTAGGTTATCATTGCACAAATTAACACTCTACAATAAAAAAAAAAATAAAATAAATTAGAAGAGTTCTAAACTAATGCGCTGTCTTCACTGTATCTAACGTACACTCTCAAGGCTGATTTATACTGGACGCGTCCGCAAGTTCGCTTTGAGTGCGCGCAACGTCGTTTCGTGTGGCGGTGTGCACAATTTTTTGTAACTTTCCGTGCAGCTTCGCTTCCGAAGATGCACGAGTTCAAAGCAACTCTCTGAACATGCACATCTGTGCCAGCATTTATGTGAAACCGAAGCAGTTTGACGTTAAGTTCAGTCACACACACACAGATCACGTTGCGGCCGAACTCAGACATTCAGGAACAAACTTTAGTGCTGCCCCTCAGTTTTATCAACTAAATAGCTTAATCGCTCAAGAGCTACATTATCTTTCTCAACAAGGAGCTGGTAGCATCATTGTTTCTAAAGGGATTAAAGCCACAGCAAAGCAAAGCAGTGTTTTCAGAAAGCAAGCGCATTTATCCACAGTGGAGAGAGCGCGCGTGCACAGGGTTGCCAGGTTGACAAAGATAATTAACACACTTAGCAGATATTTCCATATTGCGCACGTGTAAAGCTCTGTTTTGGGGATTACGTCTCTTTATATCAGGCAACCCAGTTGTGTTCCTCTGCGGCCAGATTAAACCTGGCTATAGCCTATATATGCTCTATTCATTATTTTTTTAGAAACCTCGCACTTTTCTACTCAATTTTAAACGTTGTAAACAAAGCGTGGTCCACTGCTGCACATGTGCCACAATATTGATACAAGGCCAGCTGTATCGATACTCGTATCGTCAAATCTCTGTGACGATACATCGTCGTATCGATATTTTGAACAGCACTAGTTGCCGCAAGCCCGCCGTGTGTTTCGTTGTGAAAGCGAAACTACTTTGTTCCAACAACTACTTTGTTTCTAGTTGTGGCCTTCCAAAAGAGGACACAACTAGAAATAATTGGTTAAGTAGTATTTACAACACTGTTCCGGAACAGTTCAGAGAGCGCGCGTGCACAGGGTTGCCAGGTTGACAAAAGTAGCACACTTAGCAGATATATCCGTATTGCGCAAGTGTAAAGCTCTGTTTTGGGGGTTTACGTCTCTTTATATCAGGCAACCCAGTTGTGTTCCTCTGCGGCCAGATTAAACCTGGCTATAGCCTATATATGCTCTATTCATTATTTTTTTAGAAACCTCGCACTTTTCTACTCAATTTTAAACGTTGTAAACAAAGCGTGGTCCACTGCTGCACATGTGCCACAATATTGATACAAGGCCAGCTGTATCGATACTCGTATCGTCAAATCTCTGTGACGATACATCGTCGTATCGATATTTTGAACAGCACTAGTTGCCGCAAGCCCGCCGTGTGTTTCGTTGTGAAAGCGAAACTACTTTGTTCCAACAACTACTTTGTTTCTAGTTGTGGCCTTCCAAAAGAGGACACAACTAGAAATAATTGGTTAAGTAGTATTTACAACACTGTTCCGGAACAGTTCAACCCAAATACTCAGATGTGTGCAGCGCATTTTATGGAGGATGAGGACTGTTTCCTGAGAGTAGCCTACATTGCCGGTGTCGGTTTCTATAAAGTGGGGCAATTCCAACTTTGCAAGGACAGTCTGGCGCTTCTGACTCACAGCCTGCAAGTAAGTTTTCATATTTAAAGAATTTGCCTCTGACGATTCAAACGCGAGTTTTGAGCAGTGTAGAGTAGCGCTTGTTTGTGGTTTCTCCGATCACAAATGCAGACATGGTTTTATGTTTACGCAGCACGATACGCAATGCATAAAAAGACAGTATAAGTCATTATAATCAGTAAATATGTCCCCACTGGATGCAACAAATGCCTTGTTTATAATGGGTTTTACTGGTTGTCTCATCGTGCGGGGGGCCACGGCACCACAGTATGGTAAGGGATGCCACACACTTGAGGTATTCAGCCAATCACAACACACTGGATAGCTGGCCAATCAGAGCCCACCTCGCTTTTCAGACCGATGAGCTTTGTAAAAATCGACGCGTTTCAGAAAGGCGGGGCATAGAGGAGAAACAATGTACAGTATGTGGAAAATAGTGGGGTTTTTTTACCTTAAACTGCATAAACACATTGCATTACACCAAATAATTTTATTTTTAGCAACGTCATATGACCACTTTAATGCACACTAAACCCACACTATAAAAGCCAAGTGTATCCCATCATGCATCAAACTCACATGCTCTGAATCACGAGATGTTGAGGAAAATATTCCACTGCAAGTTAAATTACATATAATTTGGTAGTAAAAAAAGTGTTGTGTGTGTGTGTATATATATGACTATTGTTAATTTCTGATTTACGAAGTAGTTATATGAACGGTATTAAATCTCTTAGGATGGGTAAATATCATTAAAAACATTTTAAATTTCCTTAGGTTTGGGAGGTATAGTGAAGGAAATACATGGCTTTTAATTTATTAATAGAGCCCTTAGTGAAAACCTGAGTTACTTTATTTCTGAAAACTTGATTCCGAAATCTACACTGGATCAACAAATTGTATCATTTTGTAAAATACTATTAATAAAATTGTGCACATTTGTGGTAAATGAAGAGCTTAATTTACATTGCATATTGTGTTTCTAACCAACAAAACAAAAGCCTTTGGAATACAACTCCACACTTGATCACACACCCAGGTAGCCAAAATGTTTGGCCCGATAATGGTCCAGATTCGGCAGGTCAGAAGAAATAACTGCGGTTGCCAGACTCTGTGTGGACATGGGATGAATGATGCCCCAGAACCTGCCCAAATACACTGGCCCGAGTCCGCTGCCGAAACTGCCGGCATTGGGCCACAATCACGCCGACAAGAATTGTAACACTTAGGTACAGGCCCGAGTCTGGGTACTAAAACTAAGCCAACACCACCGGCATTGGGCCACAATCACACCAAACAAAATGGTAGACCTAGCCAGTACTAGTCTTGTTCGCTAAATTAAATATATATATATACACACACGGTTATGTGCAAGCTCTTTTAGTTTAGAGGTAATCGACCTAGCAGTAACAGATTTTGGAGAGAGAAAGCACAGGGACCTCTTGTCTCCAGCCCCAATAACACCTCCCCACAAAAGAAATTAAAGTTATTATATCAAAAATAAAAAGGTAAAGGGAAACATGAGCTTCAGGAGGAGGCAAAGGCCAACACAACAAACAAAAAGATTTCTACCTCCGTTTTAACCATAACTTACCTATACATAAACCAAAAGAAAATGACTAACAAAATGAACTTCCCTATCTCCTTGACTACCTAGATAACCAGCAAAAAAGCAATTAAAGAAGAAAAAAAAAATCACCCACCTCCCTACAAGTTTCCTTAAACTTAAATTCTAAACAAACTTAGAAGTCTCCAACTAAATCCACAGTAGCACCAACAGTCAGCACCTAATAACAACAGACACAGTAACATTATCCGGCGCCAGCAAAATTTATAAAAAAAAAAAAAAAAAAAAAAAAAAAAAAAACATTTCT
>NW_015505579.1:87514-89065 GCF_001515645.1 Sinocyclocheilus grahami
TTTTTTATATTTTGTTCTCCGATATATGCAAAAAAAAAAAAAAAAAAAAAAAAGTCTGCACCCGATCTTGTCTGATCTTGGAAGCTAAGCAGGGTCGAGCCTGGTTAGTACTTGGATGGGAGACTGCCTGGGAATACCAGGTGCTGTAAGCTTTAACGTTTTCTTCACTACTTATCTAATACAACCAAAAAAAAAAAAAAAAAAAAAAAAATATCCCCCAGAAAAAAAAAAAAAAAAAAAAAAAAAAAAAAAAAAAAAAAAAAAAAAAAAACATTTCTGCTTGCCCGATTACAATCTGCAATCCTCTCCCTCTCAATTGGTAGTGAGGCAGTGCTGGCTTTATATGCTGGCTTTCTCCTGGCTGCAGCCAATCAGTGGAGCTGAGGTGAATGGGCAGCAAATCAGCAACAGGTGAACCCAATCACCTGCATGAGAATGGTAGCAGTAGACAAGAGAAAAAAAACAAAAACAAAAGAAAACACCACATAGCACAGAACAAATCACAAATAAATACGTCTCAGGACGTAACAATATATACATATATATATATATATATATATAATTTGTTTTCTTTACAATAAGAATAATTAGTTTTTCCACAAAATGACATTGTTTCCTTAAAATCCCTAAGATGGCATCTACTTCCAACTAAAATAAAATATATATTTTACAGTGTCCTTGTTAAAGGGTTAGTTCACCCAAAAATGCCCATAAATTACTCACCCTCAAGTCATCCTAGGTGTATATGATTTTCTTCTTTCAGACGAATCCAGTCGGAGTTATATTAAAAATGTTCTTTGATCTTGCAAGCTGTTTCATGGCACTCAGCGGGTGTTGCATGCATCAGTCCAAAAGCAGTTAAATAATATGCACCCATCCATAAAAAAAGTGTTTCACACGGCTCCGGGGGGTGAACAAAGGCCTTCTGTAGTGAATCAATGCGATTTTGTTTTTTGATTTTGCGAAGTTTTTGGTGATCTACTTAGAAAAAAATCAGGACACAGAAACAATATAAGATAGAAAGGAATAAAGAACGTGAAAAAAAGGAAAAAACTTCTAAGGAAAAAAGGAAAGGGAATGTATAATAAAAGAACAGAGTTGGAAAGAAGAGAAAAAATACTTAAAGGTATTCACTCAAAAATGAAAATTCTGTCATTAATTACTCACCCTCGTGTCGTTCTAAACCTATAAGACCTTTGTTAATTTTCGGGACACAATTTAAGATATTTCTGATGAAATCCAAGAGCTTTCTGCATAGACAGCAACACAACTACCACGTTCAAGACCCAGAAAGAAAGAAAGGACATTGTTCACGAGAGTACCACGACGCATGCGTTGTGCCTTGTTTACAAGCAGAGGAATGCACAAGCATTCTCAGATATCATCACAAATATCTTCATTTGTGTTCCGAAGATGAACAAAGGTATTACTGGTTTGGAACGACATGAGAGAGTAATTAATGACAGAATTTTCATTTTTGGGTGAACCCTTTTTAATTAAGAGTAAGAAAGAAAATAGAAATTAGGTAACAAGGAGTCTGACAATTTAGAT
>NW_015505579.1:92394-106560 GCF_001515645.1 Sinocyclocheilus grahami
AGAAAAAGGTAATTCTAGAAAATGGTAAATCTAGATTTACAAGGTGTCATAAAAGGGATGTTGATGTTTTTTTTTATTTTATTTATTTCCTGAGTGCAGTATATGCAATTTTTCTTACAGTGTTAAATTGTTGATTTGATAGCATGCCTAAAAAATAATGACTTGAAGTAACATTGTTTTAAACAAATAAATGCCCTATTGTTGTGCTAACAATCTGTTTTCTGTCTTTGTATTAACAACCTTAATTTTTGAGTACAGCTTACTTGAGAAATTTAAGGCAATCTGTTTCCACACATTTGTCTAGTAATGTGAACAAAGCAGACTTGTTAAGAGAACTGTTTTGTTTGAGTTCTGTGCACTAAGCTTAACTTGCATTTCTAAGTTGGCTGAACTTGTCAAATTGAGTTAGCAACACTCAAGTTTTCTGGTAACCTATACATATACACAAGTTACCTATACAAAGTTACAGTAAGTTTTATTAACTCAAAAATTATAAACTAATTTGCTTGAGAAAATCAGTTTCCACAGGTTTTCCAAGTAAGTTAAACTAATTGCTTTTTACAGTGTGGGTCAACGCCACTTTGCACCCTGATAAGATATGATGGATGCTTGCCTTGATGTTGCCACACGGGGCAGCGTACCTCGTCTCCAAACCACTGGGTGAGATTCCAGGGGCATGGGAGGGTGTCATAGGTCGCCCTTAACAGAAAGCTGAGCCTGGATTGTGGCGTCCTCCAGATATCTGCCCAGGTGATGCGCCTGTTCACAGTCACATCCCATCGTGTCCAGGCTCCTTGACTGCCCTGGGATATTGCCTTTACTTGGAAGCGCTCCTGCTCCAGCCTGGTAATTTCATCCACCTCCATGATCTTCTGCTGCCTCTTGGTGGCTTTAGACCAGAGATGCTGTGGCGCTCCCCAGCCTAGGCCAACCCGACCGGTCTGGACTAACCCCATCAACTCTCTGTGTTGCAGACTAGAGATACATGCTATCTCTAGTCTGCAACACAGAGAGTTGATGGGGTTACTCTACTTCAGCCTTCCATTTGCGGCCTGTGCGGGTGGGGACTTTCGCACTCCTTATAAGTGGGTCCGCTGAGTCCTTTAGCTCCAATACAAGGTGTGCCTTCTCTTGCTTGTACCCTAAGCTGATGGATTTGATGGGGAGCTCCAGCATATTCTGGCCAGAGACCTGCATCCGAAGAGCAGCGGGGCAAGCCCAACCACTTTCGAATGTAGCTATTGGCGAGGCTGTCCATTCTGCTAACCTCCGATATGGGAATTTCATAGACCTTTAGAGGCCACAGCACACATTGGTATAATATGTGCTGATAGCACCACACTTTGTGCTTCCCAGCCAGGTGGCTTTGCTCAATTCTTGCCAAGCCTTCTGCAAGTTGTTGCCTGGCTAGCTTCCCCATCTGCCTGTCAGATAAATCTGCGGTGTACTGCCTCCCCAGGCTCCTCAATGGTTTCTCATCCAGCCGAGGAATGGGCTCCCCTCCAATGACGAAGATGGTCCTGACATGCGGCACGCCTTTCCTTATCGAGAGACTTCTTGATTTTTCAGCCTTGCTCTTCATTCTTGCCCACTTAAGCAGCTCGTCAAAGCATTTGAGGAGCCTGGTCGTGCATGGAGCCGTCTGAAGGATGCTTGTTACATCGTCCATGTAGCTCCTCAATGGTGGAAGCCTCTCGCCTGATGGTAGCTTGATGCCCCTGACAACTTGCCTGGCCCCTCTGAGGATTACCTTGAGAATGGGGGAGATAGCACGCCCCATGCAATCCCACCAAATAATTACTACTATGGTCTGAAAGAAATAGGGGAGAAATGTTGATTTCAAGTATCATTGAGGTAAAGGAAGAGGAAGCAAAAATGTAGTCAATCCGTGAATATGATTTGTGTCTAGCTGAGAAAAATGTATATGATTTTGGGAAGGGTTAAATAACCGGCATGCATCTACTAATGAAAAAGAGACTATGCATTGTTTGAGTTGCTCAGTAGAAACATTCTGGGAATAAGAAAAATTGTGATTTTCATATGGCTTTTCATTTCTGTTCATAAAGATGCATGGTAAGAGTGTTTATACCATCTGCACTGTGATTGGCTGGATTAGTTCCACCTTGTCATTGTGTTGCTCACATTACGGGATCACGTGGTGATAATATCAAACAGGTTTGAAAATGTCGTAGTTTCTGCGATAGCTCGAGACAGGTTCGGATCACGTTGCTGACCTGCTCATACTTAACGAGCTTCGGCGACCGCAACAAGCACCGATTTGGTCACGATCCGGGGGTTTTGTCGCAGACTGTGGAAATCTTTCCGCGACAGCAAAATCCAGCCAAAAATCCTGTAGTGTGAGCTTTCCATTACTCTATTCTTCTTAAATATGCCAGTATTGCCGCCGTTCATATACTTTTCATGATAGCCAACATTTCAGCCCCGAGTGTAATGCAGCTCGCAGTCACTGAACGTTTATAGGTTGATAATGTAAAAATACAGACAAGTTTTCTTGCGCACACCCGTTTTTAACACGTCTTGACTGTCGTACAGTCTGACATTAATAACAACTGAGATCCCACAGTGTGACATGATCATGATGTTCGTACAGTCTGACAAGTACAATCCTAAAGGATTAAAAAAAAAAAAATTGCACAGTGTGTGCCCGGTTTAAGTATATTCAATTCAGTCATAAGTATCAAACAAGTAAGTGAATTGAACAATTGAGACAAAGTAATACCACTGCAAGTGAATTATCTTAAGTCTACCTTTGACCCATCCCTCCCCCACCGAAAAACCCAGTAACATAAAGGAAACCAACCCCATAGAACTATTACAGACTGGGGTAAGAAACAAACCTAAAAAAAAAAAATTGCACAGTGTGTGCCCGGTTTAAGTATATTCAATTCAGTCATAAGTATCAAACAAGTAAGTGAATTGAACAATTGAGACAAAGTAATACCACTGCAAGTGAATTATCTTAAGTCTACCTTTGACCCATCCCTCCCCCACCGAAAAACCCTGTAACATAAAGGAAACCAACCCCATAGAACTATTACAGACTGGGGTAAGAAACAAACCCCAGGCTGCCACCCTCCCCTGTCTTTGTCAGTGACAGTAACATGACAGCCTGTACAACATTAGTGCACTGCCATTAGCCCTATTACAAGAGAACAGAATAACTTTGAATTCACATGGGTAATGAAGTGGGGTAAAAGAGAAAAAAATGCTCTCTATAAAGAGGAACCAGACATAAAAATTTACATAATCTACATTGAAAACTGTAAATTGAAAAAACTGGTGCTTGTTGCGGTCGCCGAAGCTCGTTAATTATGAGCAGGCCAGCAACGTGATCCGAACCTGTCTCGAGCTATCACAGAAACTACGACATTTTCAAAACTGGTACTAAGAGGAGAGGAAGTATTTCTCCTGTCCTAGCATCTCTTCATTGGTTACCGGTGCAGCATAGGATCCATTTTAAGATTTTATTATTTGTGTATAAAGCATTAATTGATCTAGCCCCATCATACTTGTCCAAACTTCTCAGCTATCAGCAATCCTCTCGCTCTCTCAGATCCTCTGATAAAATTTTCTTGCATATACCTCGCTCTCGCTTGAAATTTAAGGGGGATCGGGCTTTTTCTGTAGCCGGTCCTCGACTATGGAGCAGCATACCTCTGGACATTAGATCTGCGCCTTCCCTTCCTGTTTTTTAAATCCCACCTGAAGACTTATCTGTATTCCTTGGCTTTTGGATGAAATGTATGTTTGTGTATGTTAATGAGTTTGTATTGATTATGTGTTTTTGAGTCATTTCTTTTTATTCTCTTAATCTCTATATTTACTTTATTTGTATATGTACAGCACTTTGTCATACACTAGCTGTTTTTAAATGTGCTATATAAATAAACTGACCTTGACCTTGACCTAAATTAGTGATACCATATCTCCTAGCTTAGATGAAAAAATTGCCAGTAGATGACCATCACATGAAGTGCTAGAATATTAAATCAGAAGTCGAGTCGTTCGGTATTGACAAACCCCTCTGCCATGTCCATCCTTGAAGAATGAGGTTCGGGAATCGAACGTAGGAATTGGCACGATTCCGCTGGTGAGTACAGCAGTTTAGTCTCTCCGTGTTTCATGACGATCTTCAGCATAGCTGGATACTGAAGAAAGGTCTGCAGACCTGCCTCTTTCAATTCCTTCCGTATTATAGTGAAGGAGCTCCGCTTCTTTGCTGTCACAGGAGAGAAGTTGGGGAAGAAGCTCAACATTGCACCGTCATTTGTTTTTACAGGACCATGGTGTCTTGCTTCGTTTAGAATCAGATTACTGTCGTTGTAGCGTAACAGTTTGAAAAGAAACACTTGCGGTTTGGAGTGATCAGTTGAAGCTCTGGAGTAAACCTGATGCGCACGTTCGATCTCGATATCTTTGTCTACTAGAGATGGAATCTAGGACGGTAGTGACCGTTTCAGAAAGGCAATTGGGTCATCTTTCTCGGCCCCTTCAGGCAAACCTAGCAGCCGGAGATTACTGCGTCTGCTGCGGTCTTGTAGATCAGTCACTTGTTGCTCGAGGGCATCCAAACAGCTAGTGTGTTCGTTGACGACTCTTTTTTGCTCTCTCTGTTCCCCGGTTAAAAAGTCTACTTTAGAGCACATATTCTGGATTGTGGTCATGTGAGAGGCGAATTCGGTGTGCATTGCTGCTGATTCAGATTTCAAAATGTCCTCAAATAGCTTTATAGTAATCGCCATGTTGTCCTCCATGTCAGCTCGGCCTGCCGCGGCTGCTGATTTAGTTTTCTTCTTTGTTGGAGAGAAGCGAGTTTCCGACTGCGTGACATTTACAAACCAACAGCAAACGAAAAATCTACCTCAATTGTAAAAAAACTAAAAGAAGAGTCAAACAGCAATAACCCTGCAAACATGTACTTGCGGGGCCCATGCTGGCTTTTTACGGGCACAGTGGGCTAGGGCCAGCCTACACCAAACCGAGCTTGCCCAGGTGAAGCCCACAGCTTTGGGCTCACCGCAGGCTCTATGTGAGCAGGCCACACTGGCAGACTGTCCATGTTAATCCCATGATGGCCCAGTGTGGGCCAGCCCATTCGGGCCCAGATCATCTTTTGTATCCTTTGGGCCCATGCAAGTTTTGTGTAGGCAGCCCTGTAATGCAACTAGGAGAATACAAACAACATTGACTGGCCATTCTTTAGCCACTCAATTGAACTGGAATGGCTCAAACCAAAAGAGACCTTTTCAGAACCTGTTGTTTCATATAGGCCAGGGATCCTCAAATCTGGCTCACGAGATCCACTTTCCTGCAGAGTTTAGTTCTAACCTTAATCAAACACATCTGAATCAAACCATCTTCAGGATCATTCGAAAATCACAGGTGGGTGAGTTTGATCAAAGTTGGAGCTAAACTCGAGTGAAAGTGGATCTCACGAGCCATATTTGAGGTGTAACAGACATGAGCCTGTTAATAAGAATGTCGTGGGCAGTTTTCTTCCTTACCACTAGGGGTGCTAGGGTGTTTTAGGTTTCCTTAAGTAAAGCCATGTGGTAGAGAGAGTTAGCAATAACAAGCAGCAGTAGCCAGTGCAACCGGTGTAGTTTGCGGTGTGTTTTTTTTATGCAATAATCAGACGGACATCAGATGACGGTTTGACTCTTCTTTAATCTGATAAGACATAAAAGTATGTATATACGGTGTGAATTTGCCCTTTTTCGTTTCTCTCCCATGCAGAGACAGTGCAGAAAGGGGACATTTCACAAATGAAATTAATTTAACAACATTAGTAACAAAGCAGCATACCTGATAAGACATAAGAGTATGTATATATGTTGTGAATTTCTTTTTCGTTTCTGTAAGACGAATGTAGAGTGCAATGTAATTAGCATGTGCTTCCAGTTCACATCGGACAGAAAAGCGACCAAACTTGATAAAAATACAAAAATAATCAAATATACATGAAAAACAATGTCTTGTATATGATTTAGACGACAGATTTAAGTACAAAAGTAATTTAAAAGAAAAAGATGTAATTTGATTAATCATTAGAAAACCACCTCTCCCATGCAGAGACAGTGCAGAAAGAGAAGAGGAGCTGCAAAGACAGGAAATTAGGATCAACATTCAAATTTAAAGGGGAAGGTGCACACACGCACACACAGACAGGTATATCAGGTACACATTTGAATTTTTTTTGTGTAATTCTATATATATGAACATAATACTTTCAATACCTGTTACATTCACCCTCCTAGAATTACACAAAATTATGAGAACATGGGAAAACTCTGTACACAGGTCACAAGAATTACGTGGTCCACACACCAACGAATCAGTGAGGACAATCTGCATTGAAAGCTACCCAACCACAGATACAAATATGAAAGAAGTTGGCCAAACCTCTACACATGTTGTAGGCATACACAAAGTGCCCATTACACTTTGAATAACTCAGACCTTTCGCTTAAACAGAACATGAGAGAATACATGAAATAACACTTTTTTTTCATTAAATCATATTGCAATACAATACACAGACCCAAACATGAATAACAGGATCCAGACTCCATACCATGTAAGGTCTCAAGTTGAACCATTGACTCAATTAGTCTACGTACAGGTCTAATTACCCTACCAAACCTGGTAGTATAGTGCTTGCTGGAGTCACTGTGAACCACAGAATCATGTGAATTGTCACATCATCACGTGCCTCAGAAACAGTTTGAGTAGAATGGGATGAGACCCAAGCAGCAACAGGGTCATCACCACATACAGCTACATGAGAAATGACAGACAGAGACTCTGCATGTGACAATTCATCAGTGACTGGCATTGTGGATTCAGCCAGATCACATAGACTGAGAAGGTGTGGAAGATGGACCATTACCAACACTTTAATTGACAGTAAAATCAAACTCAGATGTGGGCAAAGGGAGAAAGTTAACTGGCAATAAGAGATTCCGATGTTCTACTTTCTCTCGACCAGATGTGTCATGGATCTTATAAATGTGCAAAGATGGGTTGGAAGAAACAATGGAGTACATGGTGGGTTCCCATTTATCAGCAAGCTTTTGTTTACCTCTACAGCCTTTGTTAGCAACGAGAACGTGATCACCAACTGACAAAGGTAAACTGTTGACTCTCTTATTGTACTGATCTGACTGATGTTTTTGTTCTGCAGTAGTTCTTTTGAGCCAGCAGCATAGCAGACTGCAGATCTCTGACAAGAGATTGAACGTATTCATTGTAATCACAGATGGACTCATCACGAAGGACACTTTGAAACATAAGGTCAACAGGTAATCTTGACACCCTCCCGAACATCAGGTAAAAAGGGGTAAACCCAGTTGTTTCATGGGTGGCGCAGTTATACACGAATGTCATTGTTTGCACTAACTGTGGCCACTTTTGTTTTGATCTAAGAGGAAGGGATCGTAGCATGTTCTGATGAACCTTTCAGTTCCGCCATTTCCCATTGGATGGTACGGGGAAGTTTGTGACTTGTCTACACTGATGCCAGTGCTAGAAGCAGAGCAGTCTTCAGCGATAGCGACCGAATGTTGGCAGACTGTAGTGGCTCAAAAGTGGGGCCCTTCAGGGCCCTCAGCACAGTGGGCAGATCCCATGAAGGGACGATAGGGGGATGAGGCGGATTTAGCCTCCTGGTACCCCTTAGGAAGCGGAGGACCGCACTGTTTCTGCCCACAGATTGGCCCTCAATAGGGGCATCAGAGGCCGCTATAGCCGCCACATAGACTTTGAGCGTGGATGGGGAGCGTCCCTTATCCAGCAGCTCTTGCAGAAATGACAATACTTATGTCAAATCGGGAGTATGAGGGTCTTTGCCGCGGTTTAGACACCAAGTGGAGAAAAAAAGACCACTTTAAGGTCTAGAGGCGTCTCATAGACGGGATTCTAGCCTCCGAAATTGTGTTTAAGACTCGCTCTAGGAGGCTCGAAGGCTCCCGTCAAGCGACCAGAGGTGCAGGACCCATAGGTCGGGCCGATGATGCCATATTGTCCCGTTCGCTTGAGAAAGGAGATCCTGTCTCAGCGGAACAGGCCAAGGGGCTGTTATCA
Organism: Sinocyclocheilus grahami; assembly: GCF_001515645.1. Classification (NCBI taxonomy): domain Eukaryota; kingdom Metazoa; phylum Chordata; class Actinopteri; order Cypriniformes; family Cyprinidae; genus Sinocyclocheilus; species Sinocyclocheilus grahami. The sequence goes on from NW_015505579.1 coordinate 100,498, forward strand.
ACAAAATGAGTTAGCTCTGATAGCCACAGCTGGTTCATCCAAAGGGGGGTAACCAGGAGAACCTTGTGTTTTTGTTCCCTTACTCGCCTGATTACCTGTGGGATCAGAGCGATTGGGGGAAAAGCATAAAGAAGGAGGTTGGGCCAATCGTGGGCCAACGCGTCCCTGGTCTTTGATAAATCAATTGGGCAGTGAGAGTTGTTTCCCATGAAGGGACGATAGGGGGATGAGGCGGATTTAGCCTCCTGGTACCCCTTAGGAAGCGGAGGACCGCACTGTTTCTGCCCACAGATTGGCCCTCAATAGGGGCATCAGAGGCCGCTATAGCCGCCACATAGACTTTGAGCGTGGATGGGGAGCGTCCCTTATCCAGCAGCTCTTGCAGAAATGACAATACTTATGTCAAATCGGGAGTATGAGGGTCTTTGCCGCGGTTTAGACACCAAGTGGAGAAAAAAAGACCACTTTAAGGTCTAGAGGCGTCTCATAGACGGGATTCTAGCCTCCGAAATTGTGTTTAAGACTCGCTCTAGGAGGCTCGAAGGCTCCCGTCAAGCGACCAGAGGTGCAGGACCCATAGGTCGGGCCGATGATGCCATATTGTCCCGTTCGCTTGAGAAAGGAGATCCTGTCTCAGCGGAACAGGCCAAGGGGCTGTTATCAACAAAATGAGTTAGCTCTGATAGCCACAGCTGGTTCATCCAAAGGGGGGTAACCAGGAGAACCTTGTGTTTTTGTTCCCTTACTCGCCTGATTACCTGTGGGATCAGAGCGATTGGGGGAAAAGCATAAAGAAGGAGGTTGGGCCAATCGTGGGCCAACGCGTCCCTGGTCTTTGATAAATCAATTGGGCAGTGAGAGTTGTTTTCTGAGGCGAAGAGGTCCAGCTCGGCCTCGCCGAAGATCTCCCAGATCCTCTGAACCGTCTGCGGATGGAGCGTACACTCCCCTGAGGGGACATTGCTCCTTGATAGCATGTTCTCTCCTTGGTTCAATTTGCCCGGTATATGCGCTGCTCCCAGCGAGCCCAAGTTGAGTTGAGCCTATTCCAGGAAGCGCTCTAACAGAGTGAAGAGACGCTTTGAGGAGAGGCCTCCCTGGTGATTTATGTAGGACACCACAGACATGTTGTCCGATCGGATTAGCACATGGTGTCCTTTTAGGACTGGCAGGAAGAACTGACAGGCTCGACATACTGCTAGTAAAAGCATAAAGAAGGAGGTTGGGCCAATCGTGGGCCAACGCGTCCCTGGTCTTTGATAAATCAATTGGGCAGTGAGAGTTGTTTTCTGAGGCGAAGAGGTCCAGCTCGGCCTCGCCGAAGATCTCCCAGATCCTCTGAACCGTCTGCGGATGGAGCGTACACTCCCCTGAGGGGACATTGCTCCTTGATAGCATGTTCTCTCCTTGGTTCAATTTGCCCGGTATATGCGCTGCTCCCAGCGAGCCCAAGTTGAGTTGAGCCTATTCCAGGAAGCGCTCTAACAGAGTGAAGAGACGCTTTGAGGAGAGGCCTCCCTGGTGATTTATGTAGGACACCACAGACATGTTGTCCGATCGGATTAGCACATGGTGTCCTTTTAGGACTGGCAGGAAGAACTGACAGGCTCGACATACTGCTAGTATTTCCAGGCAGTTGATGTGGAAGACTTTTTCCGCCTTTGACCAGTGGCTGAAAGTCAGTATGCCCTCGCACAGCGCCCCCCAACCTGAGCTGGAGGCGTCTGTCGTGACAACTGTCCTTCTGCAAACCATCCCCATGGCCACGACATGTTCCATCTAGCGGGAGTTCTTCTAAGGGGTCAGGGCTGTTACACAGGCCTGACTCACCCTGATCTGCAGGCGTCCGTGACGCCACGCATGGGATGGAACCCGCGGTTTCAACCAGCACTGAAGGGGGTGCATACGAAGCAGACCCAACTGTAGCACTGGCGATGCTGCCGCTATGAGGCCCAGTATCCTCCGAAACGCTTTGAGAGGGCGAGTGGAACCAATCTCGAAGGAGGTCGCCAGCCTCCGTATGGCCAGAGCTTGTTCCGGCGTGACTACAGCTGTCATTTAGGCTGAGTTGAAAATTGTTCCCAGGAATGATATTCGCTGGCTGGGGAACAACGTGCTCTTGGCTAAATTGACCCTGAGTCCCAGGCACTCCAGGTGGCTGAGGAGGAGGGTCCTGTGTGATCTTAATTCTGCCTCAGACTGGGCCAAAACGAGCCAGTCGTCGAGGTAATTGAGAATGCAGAATTGACAAATTCCATCTGTCTCAGAGGGGAGAGTCCATGCACTTCGTAAAAGTGCGGGGGGCCAGGGACAGCCCGCAGGAAAGGACCGAGTGGATAAACCACTCCCTCGAATGGGACTCTCAAGAATCGCCTGTGACGGGGGGCTATGTGGATGAGAAAGTATGCATCCTTCAGGTCCAGAGAAAAGAACCAGTCCCTTGAGCGAATTTATGCAAGGAGCTGTTTCAGTGTAATCATCCTGAACAACCTTTTCATGAGGGCATGATTCAGGTGTCTGAGATTGAGGATGGGCCGGAGGCCACTATTTTTTTTGGGGACGAGGACGTAACGGCTGTAGAAGCCTGACTCGCTCTGGGCTGGTGGAACCATTTCCATGGCTCCTTTTGCCAGCAGATTCATCACCTCTGAGTGCAGGACGTGAGCGTCCTTGCTTTGCACTGAGGTGGGGACCACGCCGCTGAAACCCATCTCGACAATCCGGGGATGGCCTGCCAGGATTCAGCCCGCGTGGTGAGGGGTTGAATTAACTCTGGTGACTGGCCGCACAGGGGCAGAACACTTGTAAGTAATGGAAGAGGAAGTTTGCTCTCTTTTTGAAAATGTTTGTGTTTTATTTTTCCCGCTATAACAGCGGCTGAATACTTGGGCACATAAACGGACCCGTTGTTTATGTGAAAACACATTTCCCTCTGTACCTGGATTTGAACGGGGTGTCAAGAGGTCTAAGAGAGGCTTCTTGAGGGGCGGTCCGGCTGTAGCGAGATCTGACCCCGTCCTCTTCCTGTCTCGCAGATCAGGATGACGCTGAGGCGCCGGGTCCAACGCAATCTTGGGTCAGGGTTCCTGGCCCTTAGGATGAGGGTAGCATTTGGACGAGCGAGAGCGTCTCCGCGTCTGCTGCGCCTTAGCGGGCTAAACGGCGGGCTGCTGAGTCGGTGCAGAAGTCAGGTGCTGTGCTGCTTTGTGTACAGTCGGGGAAACCGCTATATTTCTGCCGTTCCTACAGAGCCACCTCTTGGGAGAGAATGAATTTGCATTTTCAATGAGCTCGTCTGCTGTTTTTGTTCAGACCAGTGCGAACATCCACCCATTTTTTTATGCTGCAAACAAAGCAGTTGTAAATGTGAACTGGTAGAGCGATAAGATAATGCATTATAAAAATCTAAACAATTAAGCCATTAAAATATATTTATATGTTATTTAATTAATATAATAATTCATTGATAATAATTGTTTAAATTAATATAATAATTGATATTTTTGACTCATCCAATATCTTAAAAATGGTTTAAAAACTTTTTGTTTTTGGAAAAGTTACTCCACTCCCTGTAAACTGAGAAAATGTATTATAGTCTAAGAGTACAAACTGCTTTAAAATTCCACATAACAAATTTCAAACTTAAAGTGGTCATATGATGCGATTTAAATTTTTCCTTTCTCTTTGGAGTGTTACAAGCTCTTGGTGCATAAAGAAGATCTGTAAAGTTGCAAAGACTAAAGTCTCAAATCCAAAGAGAGAGGAACGATTAACCAGGCCGGGTGTGACCTCAGGAAGCTCAGCCCGTCTTAGCCTTGGGTTGTTGTTAACTTCTCTATGGGCAATGGTTGCTTATGGAAAGTTGCATTTTTGCATTGAACTTTCAGCTTCGTAACTTTGCAAATATTGTTCAAACAGCAACATTACACACTAACTAACGTTAAAAAAGTTTGAAATCGCAATGAATCACCCCTTTAAACACAGGCTCTACTCTCCAGCACAATGGTGACCCCCAAAACACAACAGGAAGTTAGGTTTTACAGTATTTTGCTGTTTTTTTTCTTGATTTTACGGTGAAATACCGGCAGCTGTGGTTGCCAGTAATCTACAGTTTTTTACAGTTTGCATTCGTTAATTAAATTAAAAATTTATTTCTGTTAAAAATACATTTCACAGTGTGCTTTTTTCATCTCTTACATTTAACACCAAGGGAGAAGGGTATAACTGCAGCCTGGAGATCTCCAAATGGGGGCGGGAACTCCAAAACGGGGTGGGAGCTCCAAAATAGGGCGTGGCTTCCTCCCATTGACAGACATGACACGCATGCGCAGTTTTTCCCCCCAATCCACTTCAGTGCAAACTCCGCCCCACAGCTGATTCTAAAAAATGGTATTGGTTGTGTCAATTAAAATGTTGATTTCCTACACTATGCTACAAAAAATGCTAACCCCTAAACCTACTCCACACCTGACCCTAACCTTAACCAGTGAGATTGACTGCATGGCGGGATTGGCGCTGAATAGCGTGGTAAAGAAATTTGCAGTTCAGGAGATAAACAGTTGATAAGATTATACGATATTAGATCGTTCCCTAACTCCCCACCGGACAATGGCACCTTTTTAGTTACACCCGGCGTCACTACCCCCTCCTACCCTGCGAATTTCGAGCCACAATTTTGGGCTCTGCTCTCACGGAGAATATTTATTTATATAGCATATTTTATTTTAGATGAACTAGAAACAATGTTTAATTTATAAAGTTTTATTTTGAAATGTAAGTCAATAACAATTGGCTGGAGCCAGAGCCAATGGTGAAAGTCTTTGCGCGAAGAGACCCCGCCCCATTTAGGAGGTTCTGCCCACTTTTGGAGTTCACGCCCCATGTTGGAGATCTCCGTCTGCAGTTGGAGATAAAGGCACAATATGTAATTTTTCACCGCTAGAGGGTGCGTATTCAAAAGAAACAAAGGGGTAGTTTGATGACGCAGTGACTAGGGATGGGTACTGAAACCCGGTTTCCCTTTCATGGGAACTTCGAACTGCGTCCTCTAGGGGTCGCTATGGGGAACGCCTCGTCGTGACCAATGTCTGAACATGAAAGCCCTTAAACACAGTTTATGTCTTAAGTGGAGGAGAACAGTTGGGAGAAAATCCGAGGTGTGTTAATATATTGTCTTAAAGTGACAGACTGGGCTTGGGCCATCAAAATACGAAGAGAAAATCACTCAGTAAGAATACCGTTAGTACCGAATCGATAAGCAGTGTCGGTAAGAGTAGTAGTACCGTTAAAACCTTAACGATACCTATCCCTAGCCGTGACTTAGTGTGGAATCATGGGAGTTGTCGTCTTCATCACCACAGCCGAAGCAATCCGACAGGACTCGGGCAGAAATCATGTTCATGGATGAGCTAATAATTTATTAACATAGTAGAATGAAGCAGGGTGAGGCTGAAAGCCATCGAAGCGAAACGAGGCCGCTGAACGAGTGCGACACATGGCTTGAAAGCAGCGTAGCTTTTATTATGCCACAGTTGACCGCTTCCGCTCCTTCCGGTCGTGCGTATGTGGGAAAAAAAAGCAACGCAGTTTTATCATACTAGATACGTTTGAAAGTTCTGTTATACTGTATTTAAAAAGAGATAGAGTCAGTATTTCTGATATCAGGTGGTAGTGAGTTCCAGAGCCGGGGAGCAGAGCAACAGCATGCCCTGCTCCCCATGGTAGAGAGGTGAGCAAAAGGAACAGTAAGGAGAAAAGAAGAGACAGATCTAAGAGAATGGGAAGGAATATGGATGTGGAGGAGGTCAGACAGATATGAAGGGGCAAGATTATGGATGGCCTTAAAAGTGAACAAGAGAATCTTAAAGTCAATGCAAAACTTAACCGGAAGCCAGTGAAGCTGCTGCAGAACAGGGGTGATGTGGTGAAAGGAGGGGATTTTAGTGATGATACGGGCTGCTGAGTTTTGAAGCAATTGAAGCTTATAAAGTGATTTGTGAGGAAGACCAGAGAGAAGGGAACTACAATAATCAATACAGGAAATAACAAGACTGTGAACAAGAA
>NW_015505579.1:106646-107416 GCF_001515645.1 Sinocyclocheilus grahami
CGGAGAATATTTATTTATATAGCATATTTTATTTTAGATGAACTAGAAACAATGTTTAATTTATAAAGTTTTATTTTGAAATGTAAGTCAATAACAATTGGCTGGAGCCAGAGCCAATGGTGAAAGTCTTTGCGCGAAGAGACCCCGCCCCATTTAGGAGGTTCTGCCCACTTTTGGAGTTCACGCCCCATGTTGGAGATCTCCGTCTGCAGTTGGAGATAAAGGCACAATATGTAATTTTTCACCGCTAGAGGGTGCGTATTCAAAAGAAACAAAGGGGTAGTTTGATGACGCCGTGACTAGGGATGGGTACTGAAACCCGGTTTCCCTTTCATGGGAACTTCGAACTGCGTCCTCTAGGGGTCGCTATGGGGAACGCCTCGTCGTGACCAATGTCTGAACATGAAAGCCCTTAAACACAGTTTATGTCTTAAGTGGAGGAGAACAGTTGGGAGAAAATCCGAGGTGTGTTAATATATTGTCTTAAAGTGACAGACTGGGCTTGGGCCATCAAAATACGAAGAGAAAATCACTCACAGCTCTTAATCTGAATAACGTTATAGCTTTAATAAGCATTAATCTATCAATACATACACTGAAAACTATGCAGTGTTCATTTACATTTGATTACTTTTAGATTTCTTTTGTAGGCTATTACTTAGCTGAACTGTAATGTTAGTAGAACTTCATGGAAAAATGAAAGCACTGTTTATTTCATTTCATTTAATTTGTATATTTGTTTTATTGTATTTGTCAGTTTGTTTTACTTT
>NW_015505579.1:107457-117522 GCF_001515645.1 Sinocyclocheilus grahami
TATAAAACAAAAAGTACCGGTAAGAATACCGTTAGTACCGAATCGATAAGCAGTGTCGGTAAGAGTAGTAGTACCGTTAAAACCTTAACGATACCTATCCCTAGCCGTGACTTAGTGTGGAATCATGGGAGTTGTCGTCTTCATCACCACAGCCGAAGCAATCCGACAGGACTCGGGCAGAAATCATGTTCATGGATGAGCTAATAATTTATTAACATAGTAGAATGAAGCAGGGTGAGGCTGAAAGCCATCGAAGCGAAACGAGGCCGCTGAACGAGTGCGACACATGGCTTGAAAGCAGCGTAGCTTTTATTATGCCACAGTTGACCGCTTCCGCTCCTTCCGGTCGTGCGTATGTGGGAAAAAAAAGCAACGCAGTTTTATCATACTAGATACGTTTGAAAGTTCTGTTATACTGTATTTAAAAAGAGATAGAGTCAGTATTTCTGATATCAGGTGGTAGTGAGTTCCAGAGCCGGGGAGCAGAGCAACAGCATGCCCTGCTCCCCATGGTAGAGAGGTGAGCAAAAGGAACAGTAAGGAGAAAAGAAGAGACAGATCTAAGAGAATGGGAAGGAATATGGATGTGGAGGAGGTCAGACAGATATGAAGGGGCAAGATTATGGATGGCCTTAAAAGTGAACAAGAGAATCTTAAAGTCAATGCAAAACTTAACCGGAAGCCAGTGAAGCTGCTGCAGAACAGGGGTGATGTGGTGAAAGGAGGGGATTTTAGTGATGATACGGGCTGCTGAGTTTTGAAGCAATTGAAGCTTATAAAGTGATTTGTGAGGAAGACCAGAGAGAAGGGAACTACAATAATCAATACAGGAAATAACAAGACTGTGAACAAGAATAGCAGTAGTATGAGGGGTGAGGGAGGGACGAAGGCGGTTAATATTACATAGATGAAAATAGGCGGACCGGGTGACATTATTAATATGTGATTGAAATGACAGTGTACTGTCCAGGAGGACACCCAAACTCTTAACCTGAGGAGAAGGGGAAACAGAAGAATTATCAATTGAAATAGAAAAGTTGCCAGTCAAAAGCTGCCATTAAGTGCCAGTCAAAAGAAATTCAGTTTTGTCACTGTTTAGTTTGAGGAAATTGGAGGAAAACCAAGATTTAAGTTAACTGAAACAGTCAGTGAGGGAGGAAGGAGGGAGAATGGAATTAGGTTTGCTGGAGAAGTAGAGTTGGGTGTCATCTGCGTAACAGTGAAATAGGATGTCATATTTACGAAATATATTGCCCAGAGAAAAAAGGTAAATGATGAAAAGAAGGGGTCCCAGGACAGAGCCCTGATGCACACCAGTGTTAACAGGGGAAAGTTGGGAACTAAAAGATTGTAACTGGATGAACTGAGTGCGCCCTGAAAGATAAGATTTAAACCAATCTAAAGGGGTGTGAGTGATGCCAATAGATATTAGTCTATTGAGAAGAATAGTGTGAGAAATGGTGTCAAAGGCCGCACTTAGATCAAGGAGGATAAGAATAGTGACTAAACCAGAATCAGCTGCCATAAGGAGGTCATTAGTTATTTTTATTTTATTAGTTAAATGAAAGTGAAGCTGAGAAGCAACGATTTTTTCAAGAATTTTGGAAAGGAAGGGTAGATTAGAGATGGGACGATTATTGAAATTATTAGGATCGTCACCAGATTTTTTCAATATTGAAGTAATGGCAGCAGTTTTAAAGGAGGTGGGAACAATTCCAGTGGTGAGTGAAGAGCAGATGATGGCAGAAATGAGGGGAAGCAGAGAGGGGCAGGGCTGCATTAACAACAGGGCTAGGTGGGGCTGAAGCCCTGGGGCCCGAGCAAGGAGGGGGCCCGTGATTGGCTGTAGAGTAGATTGACTGGCCATCGGTAGCGCCGATCGCCAAAGCCCCACCACGTATTAGCGCTATTATTTAGTGGAGCTTTTCCGTAAATTCCATGCATTAGGCCCACCATTAGAGATTGAAATGTCACGTTTGAATTTGGTTTACCAAACAAATGCATTTATGCGAGAGAGGAGATCAAAAAGGGAAAAAATACTTTAAAGACAAACAGCAGATAAAACATGATTTATTCAGTAAAATCCCCAGCTATAGGTTGTTTTACTAAATCGGATGATGGAGTGGAAGTTGTGGAACAATAAGTGGACCAGGCACATGGAGCAGATAAAAACACAGTGTCATCGTCCCCACAGATTTTAGGTTAGTTTGATTCACCTCATTCTTTGAGTGAAAAAAGCATTATTTATGAATAATTTTCACAATATTAAATAAAAACTGAAGAAAATTTGCACTGTTTATCACAATAGTGTGCTTTAATGTTTAATAAGGGAGTTTGCTTTTAAATGCTTTTATTTTGTGCAAAATGGCACAAAGTCACACTTGTGGTGTTCCCAGGCAAAAATGACTGGCCATTCAGAGTGAATGGGAAAGATCACATAAAGGACCTCTATTTTGAAATGCTTTTATTTTCTGTAAAGGGGCAAAAAGTAACACTTTTGCTGTTCCCTGTCAAATCTGAACATTGTGGCATACGAGAAAGAACACTAACATTAAAGGGTTACTTCACCCAAAAATGAAAATTCTGTCATTAATTACTCACCCTCATGTCGTTCCAAATCCATAATACCTCAGTTCATCTTCGGAGCACAAATTAAGATATTTTTGATTAATTCTGAGAGCTCTCTGACCCTCCCATAGACAGCAATGTAATTACCATGATCAAGGTCCAGAGACATAGCAAGGAGATCAGTAAAATAATCCATGTGACATCAGGGGTTCAACCGTAATTTTACGAAGCTTCGAGAATACTTTTTGTGCGCAAAAGAAAAAAAAGAAAAAAAAAGACTTTATTCAACAATTTGTCTTCTCCGTCACCCTGGTGCCATTTTGGAGAGTATCCACTGAAGGCAAACTGCGTATGCTATTCTGTGTCAGCTGTGTCACGCAGATACATTGCTTTCATTCAAATCAAAGCGTAAACAACGTAGACGTTTTTGTTTTCTTTTGCACAAAAAGTATTCTCGAAGCGTGTAAAATTAGGTTAAAAATTGCGTTCCCTTTGCGTTCTCTCGCAAAGATATTTTGCGTTCCCTCGCAAAACTTTTGCGTTCTATCGCAAAGATATTTTGCGTTCCCTCGCAAAACTTTTGCGTTCTCTCGCAAAGATATTTGCGTTCCCTCGGAAAACTTTTGCGTTCTCTCGCAAAGATATTTGCGTTCCCTTTTGCGTTCTCTTGCAAAGATATTTGTGTTACCTCGCAAACCTTTTGCGTTCTCTCGCAAAGATATTTGCGTTCCCTTTTGCGTTCTTTCGCAAAAATATTTTGCGTTCCCTCGCAAAACTTTTGCATTCTCTCGCGAAGATATTTGCGTTCCCTCGCAAAACTTTTGCGTTCTCTCGCAAAGATATTTGCGTTACCTTTTGCGTACTCTCGCAAAAATATTTTGCGTTCCCTCGCAAAACTTTTGCGTTCTCTCAAGAAAAAAAAGAAAAAAAAAGACTTTATTCAACAATTTGTCTTCTCCGTCACCCTGGTGCCATTTTGGAGAGTATCCACTGAAGGCAAACTGCGTATGCTATTCTGTGTCAGCTGTGTCACGCAGATACATTGCTTTCATTCAAATCAAAGCGTAAACAACTTAGACGTTTTTGTTTTCTTTTGCACAAAAAGTATTCTCGAAGCGTCGTAAAATTAGGTTAAAAATTGCGTTCCCTTTGCGTTCTCTCGCAAAGATATTTTGTGTTCCCTCGCAAAACTTTTGCTTTCTCTCGCAAAGATATTTGCGTTCCCTCGGAAAACTTTTGCGTTCTCTCGCAAAGATATTTGCGTTCCCTTTTGCGTTCCCTCGCAAAACTTTTGCGTTCTCTTGCAAAGATATTTGTGTTACCTCGCAAGTTTGCGTTCTCTCGCAAAGATATTTGCGTTCCCTTTTGCGTTCTCTCACAAAAGATATTTGCGTTTTGCGAGGGAACACAAATATCTTTGCGAGGGAACGCAAAGTTTCTCGAAGGAATGCAACAGTTTTGCGAGAGAACGCAAAAAATCTGACAAATATTTTTTCCTCCCACCCCAAATGTTTTCACTCAATTTGATTTTTTCCCACCACCATGTCCCTTTAGGGGCTCCGTACTAAAGCATTTATTAGTAAACTTTTGTCTGCTTTGTGAGAACATGAAAGCCTCAATACCTATTGTCATAATATTTTGTCTAGAAGGTGTGATGGAAGAAACAAGATGAAAGAAAGATTATTTTGAAGCAGAGTGAAGCCAGTTCACACACACAGTGTGTGTGTGTGTGTGTGTGTGTGTGTGTGTGTGTGTGGGTGAGTGAGAAAGAGAGAGAGTTATAAGCAATTTTTTGAGGCCGGGTCATTTTTGACAGGGAACACCTCAAGTGTGACTTTTTGCCATTTTGTACAAAATAAAAGCATTTAAAAGCAAAATCCCTGATTAAACATTAAAGTACACTAGTGCGATAAACAGTGCAAATTTTCATCAGTTTTTATTTAATATTGTGAAAATTATTCATAAATAATGCTTTTTTCACTCAAAAAATGAGGTGCCTACTCTCAGATAAATGAGGCCTATGATTAATTAGAAGCAAATATAAATACAAAACCAGTTCTAAATGAAAGAAAAGAAGTTGACAAAAAGATTTAATCTAATATTTGGTGATAATATAGCATAATGAGTGATTTATAAGCAATTTTTTGAGGCCGGGTCATTTTTGACAGGGAACACCACAAGTGTGACTTTTTGCCATATTGTACAAAATAAAAGCATTTAAAAGCAAAATCACTGATTAAACATTAAAGTACACTAGTTACACTAGCATAATGAGTGATTTATAAGCATTTTTTTGAGGCCGGGTCCTTTTTGCTCTGTAACATCACGGGTGTAACAAGGTGAAAAATCTCCCCCAGAAAAGTATGAAAATTATCCAATTTTTTTTAGAAGTAGTTATACCCTTTGTGAACAAAGTCACAAAATTTCAGTCCAATGCGATAACATTAACTAGTATTTTCGGGAAAAATAAAACATTTTCAGAGCAAAAAGGACCCGAACACCACATGAGGGTAATGAAATGTAGAAATGAGATCAGTCAAAACGCGTTATAATGATCAGATAAATCTAACCTCATGGCTAAAAACATTAAACCAGGGTTAAGCATCGCCTGAAAAACATACAGGTATCATAAATTCGTGCTTTGTCTTCCTTTACTGCGCGCCTCTGATCCGCACGCGCTTCTCCAGCACATGCTTTCTCCTGTCTTCCACAGAAAGCCTCGCACTCGGGTAGGTTACAATTTACAAAGTAATGGTAATTTCGTTTTACTGGCGTAATGACTAACATTTATCTTTTATCGATCTCTTTATTGAATACTTACTTATAATGAATATAGATACGATTTATGCTGATTAACACGTCTAAATGAAGAGTAGCCTACGTCAACCGATTTTTTTCTTATTTAATGACCAGATAGAGAGCATAGTTGACACTCTCACCGTTGTTACTATTACTATTTTCTGAAAAAATAAAAATCCTCTAAACCAGGTAGTAGCAGTAAAAGTAGTATTAATTAATCGCAAACTGATAGGAAGTTAAATAAAAAATTATCATTTTTGTCGTCTCTCTGTTCAACCACTTTATGAAAACATATATCTAATCTGAGGCTTTTATTGTATTGTAATCTCCATGTTATTTCCGCCTAACATGTGCCAATCAGCGCGCTTATCTTCTTGCAATCCAATCAGAAGGCGCCTTGTCTTTGGTGCGGACCAATAAGAGCAGAGACAGCGTGGAGCTTCCTTTCTCAGCAGAAGTGAAGTGAACTAACTGACCCTGCGGCTGGATGTAAGGAATGCTGCAGTGCACTCTACGTGGATATGGGAGGGATGGGAATGATTAGGATTGCCCAACAGTGTCGTGATTGTATTGCAGTAGCGAGAGTGTACATTCGATTTTTCTCTTAAAATGAAATACATGTTGTATGGGAACCGTTTGGGTAGGAATTAAGGATGTGATCTTTGGGAATCACTTGCAGTATAGCATTGTCGAATGATAATCGCGATCCACATTACTGCAAATCAGGCTCTGTTTAAAGCCGCCACGGTCCAAGCAGTTCTCTGCAGAAACACGAAACATCGGTGCACCTTTAAGGGAAGACTATCGACTGCTGCCTGTTCTATAATTATTATTTGTAATTATAAATAGTCTCATGCTTGCCCTGCAGAACCGAACGGAATATGTTTTCGGTGCGGATCGTCACGGCGGATTATTACCTGAGCAGTCCGATCAGAGAGCTGGATGTCTGTTACTCTGAGTTCCGAGAGAGCGATGTCAAGAAAGTGCCTGTGGTGCGAATCTTTGGGGCCACACCAGCAGGTATGCATGCATTAATTTGTGTGTTCATAGAGCGGGAAATATCACCTAACCGTTGAAGACATTCGGGTGCACGGTAATAACTTTGTCTTTTTGCAGTTTCTGGGTCTGTTGTTTATGTGCATGTGATTAGTGAGGAAGGAACACTTTTATTTATTTTTGTTTTCTGGTGGTTTTGCTCCATGCGCCATGTTGTCAAGACGTCCGACCGCCATGTGGACGTGTTTACTCCAACCGAATACCCTAAATCCTAGGCCATTTCTGCTTGGCCATTTCCACGTTTTAAAACGAAACCCAAAACCACATCTAACGAAAGCAACAAGTCACATCTGTGCAAATCTTCATGCGTCTGATTTCATAATCATGTGATTGTAACACTGCCTGACTTCGTTGTGGCGTAAGGTTGCAGAGAAAAAGACAGTGGAGTGAGGGAGGGTCATCGTTCTGGTGTGATAGTAGTGAAATTAAATTAAAATGTATAAAGTGAAATATCTATCTATCTATCTTGTTTAAATAGCTGTTTATTCAATCTATTTTCATTTGAAAAATGTTGAACCCATAGCAGACTTTGATAGGGCTGAACGATTTTGGAAAAATCTAGTTGCGTTTTTTTTTATTTTTAACCAATATTGCGATTTTAATATGCAATTATTTTTTAAAGCTCTTTATGTTCTGTATTATTCAACAAAGACAAGCTATACATAATTGTTTAGTAGCCTATGACCAACACAATATTAGATAGATTAAACATAAATGTTCTTTTCTGTAGGCCAGGCCTACATGTTATGATGAAATTAGGTGAAGCATGAATCGATATGAATACATTATTTTTTTTTTTTACAACAACCTTGTAAGCATGTAATAATGATGACAACATAAAACAATAAGCCTGGTGTAAACATTAATATGAAAGGAAATCCCACAAACTAAAGTAGTTTGCAGAAATACAAAAACAAATCTGTTGCTTTATCACACTACTTTAGGTAATTCAAAGTCACTGTAATAAACGCATGTAAACATGTGAACTGCCCTTTTTAAACACGGTCTGTTAACTTTAGACAGACTTGAAATAAATAAGAATGTGTATATATAGTACCTTTTATTATTATCTTAAGGTCGAAGTCTTCAGTAATTAAATGCACCATAACACTGTTACTGCTTGAGTAATTTTCATGTGCCGTTTTGCAGCATGTTCATATATGCCAGGGGTGTCAAACTCAATTCCTGAAGGGCCAGAGCCCTGCAGAGTTTTGTTCCAACCCTGCTCCAACACGCATACCATGTAGTTTTCAAATAAGCCTGAACGACTTGATTAATTTGATCAGGTGTACTTCGATGTCATACACGATCGATCTTCAAGTCGAACACACCTCTTTACTCTCGTGTGTCACGTGACCGAGTGTAATCGCAGCCTCTGCAGTTGATATTATCGCAAATGCAATTAATCATTCAGCCTTAGACTTTGACAACCCATTACATTTCTTGCTTTTCAAAATGTAATATTCTTGCATGAAACAAAGTTGACATTTAAATCTCTTAATTGCATTTGAATGCTCAGGTGTACAGGAGGCACTCTAGCACTGATATATTCTAGAAAAAAATAATAAATGCACTATACCTAGATTTAAATCCAGAGAATCATTTGTATCGTCGTTGTATATCACCCTAAAAAGCTGTTACAGCAATGCCACTATAGGCTTTATAACTTAAGTAGTGTTGCCTCTATAGGCAGTATAACTTTCTGTAAAGCTTTTTTAAAACAAATTGCTATACTAATTAGGGGTGGGAATCTTTTGGCACTTCACGATCCGATCCGATTCAGATTCTGGTAGTCACGATCCGATTCCAAAACGATTCTTGATCTACATTTTTTCCTAATTCTTCTACTGTGCAAATACTTCTCTCGCGTCTCACAGCGCATATCCTGCGCAATGAACCTACTGCGATTTTCTCTAGCACACACATGTGCTATGTGGGGAATATGGGCTCCAGACTGCGACCAAAGTTCCATTCTTTAATTCAGGAGCTTCGACTGGATTAGGATCGCCACAAGGAGTACTTTCGGCTCTGTCATTATTTTATTACCATTTTTTTTAAAACTATAGTGAATAAACTGTATTAATGAATGAAATGTTCAAGGTGTCTGAATAAATTTTGGTTTGACTGTACACACACATATATATATATATATATTACATTAAGTGCTGTAGGTTTTTTCCTTTAAGTTCCTGTGGTGTGCAAAATTGATTTTAAAAGGAGTCTGAAAATATAAATATAAAAATATAGCTGCAAGCAGCGATGGCGGGCCCAAGCCGTCAGTACCAAATTATGTTGTCGGTGCCCTACAAATTAAGTGGTATTAGGACTGTTTTGTCCCTAAAACTGACAGAAAAGGATACGGCCTAAGAGATTTCTTAAGCTGTAATGGAGAAAAAAAATGACTGATTATTTTTTTCCCTGGTGATTAAAGAGATGTTAAAAAGTCTCTCTCTCTCTCTCTCTCTCTCTCTCTCTCTCTCTCTCTCTCTCTCTCCCTCTCTCCCACCGCTTCTCTCACCCACACTCTCAACACACACACACACTCACCCAGCCCCCCACCTCCCCCTTCCTTACACAGACTTTGCAACAAGGTTTCAGTTATTAACATTAACTATATTAATTAGTTATATTAATAGCATGTATTAATGTCAGTTAATATTCAAAACTTAAACATTAAAAAAATTGTTAACACTTTATAATAACTGCACACTATGAATCATTAGTTAATGATTAGTAAATAGTCAATTCATCCTTTATAAAGCATTGTTCCAACAATAATAGGCATTAGTAAGCAGTTTATCAATACAGCTATAAATGTTTTGTTCTTGAGCATATCTATAATGTTTAATAATTGTATTTTCATACTTTATTAATGATCAATTTATCATTTCTAAATTATTACGTTATTTACAAACCAGTTATTTAGGAGTTCATATGATCATTTAGAAAGTGTATGTAAATGATTAATAAACAATTTAAATGTATATTTTTATATCGTATTATTTAAACACACGATAATAGTTGCTCAGTGTATTAATGAATGCTTTATTAACACATTCCTGCTGTAATTCATGATTAGGTCAGGTAGTTATAAAACATTTAGAAGCTGCCAGCCATCTATTTTTGTGAGCTCATCTAAAGTGAGGACTGTTTATACCTATATATTTATATCTATATATAAGGAGATTTAAAAGCTCATCAATCTTCCAAACAGAAAAGTTAATCAAACACAACACAGAGGGATACAGAACACAAAAATATTTTTTCAAGATTAAAAAAATGAAACTGTACCACTGTTCACTTGATAAAAAAAGAAAGAAAAAAACTCTGCAATTTAATTTAAAAAAATCAAGTGTACAGTTTCATTTTTTTATTTTATTTTTTGCATCTTGAAATAAATATTCTAGGTTATGTATCCCTCTGTGTTGTGTTTGTTTATTTTTTCTGTTAGGAAGATAACTGAGCGGCTCTCGTTGCTCGCTTTCTGTATCCTATATCATTTTATTTTTAAGATTTGTTTTTAATGCTTCTGTAAAGGACTAACGGCCGCATAGCCTATACACTGCAGAGTTTAAGGGAGACAATGGCACTTAACAGTAAAGTCATATCTAAATATGTTCTTTTCATTTATGAAGATTTAAG